>NW_017296059.1:5777560-5777870 GCF_001594075.2 Trachymyrmex cornetzi
GCTGCTGCTGTTGCTGCTGCTGCTGCTGTTGGTGCTGATGAGGAACATGATTATGATTTCTATGATGATGGTGATGATGATGAGGATGAGTTGGTGGTTGTTGCTGTTGTTGTTGCGGCTGCTGTTGCTGCTGCTGCTGCTGAGGATGATGCCGTCGCTGAGATGGCTGTTGCTGCTGTTGCTGAGACAACGTGGCAGCGACATTGAGCGCCGCGCGATACGAGGCTGCAGCCATGGTGACAGCGGACATCTGACCGCTGGTGGATATGAGACCGCTACCGGAATCCGCGGTAGCTACCACTGCCGCGGC
>NW_017296059.1:5778646-5820621 GCF_001594075.2 Trachymyrmex cornetzi
GGTGAATGGCGGCACCTACCACCACTTCCTTCTCGTAGCAGGCGGCGGCCATGTTGTCGGGTGCCTCCTCCTCCTACTATCCGGGCAATTCCGCCGGCGCGCCGCCGTGGCCGTCCCTTCTCGCACGCCCGACGCTGACGACCCACGATGACCCTCGAACGCTAGGCCCTCATGACGCGAAACTCTCGCGATGATTTTCCTCGACGACGGTCCTCTTCTCCGTCCGCTCTTCTCCGTTGTCTCGAACAACGTTTTGATTATCCCGTTTCGCCGTCCCCTCGTTCGTCGTCGTCAAAGCGCGCCGCGGAAGCGAGGAAGAGGCCGGTTGAGATTGTATTCGTCCTTGCGTTGTTGAAAACAATGACGATGACGATGACGGGGACGAAGTTGCTGGGGTGGTCAGTGACGACCACGACGATACTCCCCGACTAGACTCACGCACTCTCGAGCGAGTCGGAGTAAAAGGATATAGCTCATCGCCGCGGTATAGCCTTAGCCAAGGGTTGGACCAAAAGGATATATCCAACACCGAGGAAAGCTCGATTCCGAGACTAGTTCAGCGCGTGCGACAAACGTATTGTAGTATTATACTATCGCGCATGTTTCTTTTTTTCTTTTATTTCGGACAAAAAGCTCATTCTAGTGTGCCAATTACGTACGGGGGCCCCTATTACTCTCCTTAGCGTTTAATGCTCGTTCGTTCAGGACGGTCGGTCTTCTCTCGTCACCGTTCGCTGTCAGGACCACCCGTTCTGCAGCCCTCTTCCTTTCTCCCTACCTTTTCTCTCTCTCTCTCTCTCTCTCTCTGTCTCTCTCACTCTCTCTCCCTTTTCTTCCTTCTTCCCGACTCCCTCCCTCTCTCTCTCTCTCTCTCTTCGTCTACCTCACTGACCGGTGTCTTCTTCGTCTCTCCTTGTTCGCGGCCACCTCTCACGCGTGCTTCACTTCACTGTCACGAATCGCTCGAGGGTCCGGGTCGCGCAACCCGGTCGTCGCCGATGCCCCGCTCGCGGATCAGCACCCCGCGCCGCGTGTCAGCTTCTCGCGAGGCGAACCCGTGGGAACCCCGTCGCGTAATCAGCACTGGAGTATCGTCGGGGTGTCGTCGGGCCCGTGCCGACGTCCGACTGACTGACTGGGCGTAGTAGCGCGTTCGGTTCGCTCAGTCGCGACTCGCGTCTCGCGTCTGTGTGTGCGCCGTCGCCGTCTATATCGTGCGACGCATGGGTCCCCCGGTTCGTTCCGCCTCCTCGGATCGTCTCTTCCTGCACGTCTCTCTCTCTCTCTCTCCCTCACGTGCACCCTTATACCGTATGTACAAAAACCACGGCGACCGTTTTCCACCCTCGCGTCCGCGTGTACGATCTACGATTCGAATGGACGTGTCGGGCACGTCCTACACACCGCGGCGTGCGGACGCGTGAAACGTGCGTGCGTACGTGTTATGTATGTATTTTTTTACATTTACATATAATGTATGTATGGGTGTTTGTATGTGCGTGTGTGTATGCGCGAAGCGCAACGCGGGCAGATGAACGCGGCTCGATCGTCGCGCACTGACAGCCGAGCTGCGACTGAGAGCCGAGTTCCTGGGGGACCCTCGACGGGCTCCCCTCCCGACGCTCGACGCCCGACGGACGCTCGCCTCGCCGGCACTCACGCGTGGTCGATCGTCGAGAGCGGGCTAATGCCGGGTTTACACGCTCCGAAAGCGACGAGTGTGAAACGTCCAATTTTTACGGTTTAGAGGATCCACATTTATTTATTCGTACGCGCTTCGAGACACTTGAAAGAAATTTGAATTTGTTTCTGAAAATTTTTATTTAATTGTACGTCACTTATTAAATTGTCGAATCAAAACCGCTTGAATTTTTCTCTTACAATACAATAATATATTTTTCATTTACTTTTTTAATAATACACTTATTGTTGTTCTAATTAATATTAATATAACATAACGGGGTATGTATATTGTTCGGAGTAAAATTGTCATCAGAGAATATCGCCTAATTGGAGTCGTAACGTGGTGTTAAAAGACGGATTTAAATCCCCTTCATCGCACTGCGCTTCGTTTACACTTTGTGCACTCGGAACGAAATAATTTCCGAGGTTCATGGAAGAGAGAGAGGAAGAAAGAAAATCTCTCTTGTCAGAAAGTTTGGAAGAAAATTTAAAGAGATGGATTTTTATTCTTGGGAAAACGCGCTGGCCTATCACACGTTTAGCAGTACTGCACCGGCGCTGCTGTCTGTGCTGTCCACCAGTCCACCACTGCGAGCCGCAAGCGAGAGTGCGACAGAGTGCGAGAGCACGTGAGGTGAGGGACGTTCTGACGCCGTGCAAGTCAGTGCATCACGTGTAAGTACCGTCCAGGATTTCTGTGATGTCCACTCCTCTGTACGCGAGGTCGACATGAGCGGCGAGTCGGCGCTTCATCGTAAGATGTATTACTTAGACGTTTCTCTGTTAGTACATTCACTATTTCATCATACGTAGATCACGGCTAGTCACTGCATGACATAACCTAGACGCGCGACTCCTTCGAATTTCAATCTCATTGTCGAGCGAGCGCGACGACCATCGGCGTCGAGAACCTCCTTCTTTTTCTTCTTCTTCTTAATTAATGGCTCCTGCCTCCAGTGAGCGGAGAGGCAATACGGCCAGATCACATCGTGTAGAAACTAATGATAATGCGATACAGTTGCACAGTCAAAGCCGGCCACACTTTCAAAAATATACAAAAGGTTGATGCAACACTCGAAGCGAGACGAGACACACGTCCGTCCCGGTCGAGCTGCCACCATAAATTTTTTTGGCGCCGAGAATCGAGAGATTTGCATGCTTAGAAAACTCCTATCTGCAATACATGATACAACAAAGCTTATTTCTATTTGTAGAGAAATTCCATCTGATCCCGATCTGATAGTGTCTCCTGTGTATCTCAAGAAGAACATTCTGGAAGCCGTCCGATCGCTGTTTGGAGAGGAAGGAGCCAAGAGTCCTGTAGACATTCTAAAGCTCTCTCCTGAAAAGCGTAGATTTGTCCTACGCTGTCCAGATAACAGTTACGTCCGACTGCGAGCGAGTCTGACTCTGAGTACAAAGTACGAGGGAAAGACTTGCGTGTACACGATTCATCGAGCATCGCCGAATTTATTGTCGTTTACTGCCGACAGTAGGACGTTCCAGCACGGAGATAGTCCCTCTTGATTCTTCGCCATGCCACTGATACGTAAAGAGGGCAAGGACACCATTATCTTCGCGTCTAAGGAGGATCATGCAGTACCCAGCAAAATCAGTCTTCCTGAACCGGAGCCCAGCCCCGGGCTGTTGTTGCCCAACGGTGAGATCAATTGGAACTGCCCGTGTCTAGGAGGCATGGCGACTGGGCCATGTGGTTTAGAATTCCGTGAAGCCTTCACCTGCTTCCACTATTCCACCGTAGACCCAAAGGGCTCGGACTGTCGCACTGCGTTCGAGACGATGCAGAGCTGTATGTCGCAATACCCGGCTCTGTACGAGAACAAGGGCAGGTTGACAAACGACTTGGAAGACGACGAGATTGAGAGAGAGGTGGAACAGAAGAAGCAGCCACAGGAGGGTAGTGAGGACAAAAGAAAGGTGGTGGTTGCTAGTCAAGGCACGGCGGATTAGCAATAGTAGTCTCTTACATGTATCTTACTATCTTAATTACTTTAAGAATTTAATTTTACCTGTTGCCTGTATAGTTCAAAATAAATTTTTTGAAAGAACATTTGCAATTAAAGTTAAATCTATTAAGTTTACGAACAATTTAGAGCAAGTAAAATTGTGGCTCAAAATAATCCGGGGTCCTCCGAAGAAAAACTTTACTGCTATACATATGAGTGAAAAATGCTATATTTGGTTCTTCGTATTAAATAATATTTCTTGAATTTTCGTGAACTTGTACAATTTCCAGTGCATCGATTATTTGTTGCAAAACAGTCTTAAACCGAAGCTGGAATAGTAATATAACATACTAAATTTCACTATATTTAAATCTTATACATTCTCTTTGCAAACTAATATAACTCGGAATGAATTTCAGTTCTGTCTGGAAAAAAAAACTTTATTTTTCTTTGTATTTATAATTTATATTACAACTTTCACTTTTATTCTTTTTCCTCTTCTTCGTAATACGCAAATACGGATATATTTCAGTTTAAATATAGAAAATGTGAAAAGAAATACCAAACTAAAATGGAAAGTATCTTATTAGTTGTATCTACTTTTTCCTCATTTAAATCTGTCTTCTTTTCACGGTACACTTTATTTAAGGAATGTCTTTAGGAGATGCACTATAAAAGTTTTCTCTAAAATTAACTCTGTTCTGCACTCGGAGAGACAATACAATTCTTTCCAATCTATTACACAATAGTTCTTCGAGTAATATCCTAAGGACGCCCACAAAATGTTTTAGAATACCCTCTGGACATCCTTAGGACATCTCTTGTGTTGTATAGGAAGGGATCCTTCACAGGTAAATCGAATAAATGTTAAATAAATACAGAATATTATAAAAAATAAGAGCACGGAGTCTTGTATGACATCTTGTACAAAAAAATGAGCCAATCAAAATCTTTCACATTTCCTACTTTTTCATGCAATAAAAGATTTTGATTAGAGTTGATTTTCTTATATTTTACGTTCACCATGCATTATGCAAAGGTCTCTTCTCCTGCCTTGATTATGATTTCGTGAGAAACTGAGAGATGTTAATCAACGCAGCGCGCAACGGTTCAAATCTGCCGCGTGCCGTCTAGGTCGCTCGCTACTTCTCGCAGACGTCGCCCGATGGCGGAGTCTGGCTTCGTGACGTCGTCGACGTCGAGCGCGCGCTCGTCCCACCCCTGTGACCCCTCGGATAGTCATTCCATTCCGCTCGCGTATGTAGTCGTGACACCAGCATCGCGGATTATCGGGCGCAACGCGATAATAACAGAGTCCCGCCGTTCGCCAGTGGCCGTTCACGGTAGCGACAACGTCTCGTTCGTCGTGGTCGTTGACGGTATGAGTTTGTCGTTACTCTCGCGGCCCGTGCGCCCGTCGGAATTAGTGTTGAGAAGCGTCGTTGCCCGTTGTCCGAGTTGTCTCTCGGTCGCAGCCGTCGCAGCGCAGCGCGACGTCGAGCAGTGACACGCGTCACGCGTCGCGTGCGAGCATCGAGTATCGATCACCGATACCGACGCCGAGACGGATCTACGGAGCGACAGAGACAGAAGGACTTATAGACGGTGAACAAAGTGCGGTGAGCTAAGCTAAGTTTCCGCCAAGTCGGCCGGTTAGAAAAGAGCGGAGCTCGTTAGCGCGCGCGCGCGCGCACGCCCCCGGATACGTTCCTTGGCAGTGACCGAGAGTGTCCTGGTTTTCGTGCGCCGGTGCTGCTGGTGGAGAAGCGCGTCGCGATCATCCCTTGGTCCACCGTAACGTCGCCTCATCATGGACACCCATAAGAAGGAGAAGAAACACAAGGAGAAAAGGAGGTGAGTCGCTTGCGCGCGCGCGCGAGAGAGAGAGAGAGAGAGAGAGAGAGAGACAAAGAGAGAGTGCGTGAAAGTCGCGTCTTTATTTTCGGATCGACCGTATGGATCCAGGATGACGTGAATTTTCACTTGCGGTTGTATCGTTCGAACGTCCGACAAACGTTGACACGCGATCTGTTTTTTTATTCCCGCCACTAGACTGTATAAAACTGTCTTTCTTGTTTTCGCCAAACGTATCAAACATGTATCTATCTCACTTTAAGTTCCAAAAGTAAATACTAGTTTAGCCATAAAAAATCAGATTTATGGTAATATCGCTTGTAATTCGTAAACTCAATGGGATTTGGGCGAACATAGGAGAGAGAGAGAGAGAGAAACGAGAAAAACGTGCGTGTATGTGTGGTTTGACGCAATCGCTCCGCTTCTTTGATCTACGAGATCGTCGCTCTGTCTCTTTTTCTGATTACAACGCTTCATCTCACTCGCACTTCTCGGCGGCGCTCGTTTCCGTCTCTGTTTAACGCCACGTGATCCCATCTTCGGTCTCTGTCGCTCTCGTGGATTCTTTATCGGACCTGTCGCTTTCTCGTTCTCTCTCTTTCTATCTTTCTCTCTCTCTCTCTCTCTCTCTCTCTCTCTCTCTCCTTCCTCTGCTGTTAAGTCTCTTAAATCGGACGAAAGAAATTCTAAACAAGTGTCAATAAGATGCCTCGTCTTTCTTTTTTTATTATCCAATCTGTCTTGTTTTGATTGGTCTTTAAGTTATTTACGATACCGCACTGTTGCTCCAGTTTTGCTCTCCCTTCGCATCATTACGACTTATTTACGACTTGCTACTTTATTAGGATTGATCTAGTTTCTTTATTCTCTTATTTATACGTCATTAAGCTAAATTTCTGCTGTATTGTAGCCACCTATGACTTTGTCTATTAACTTGAGATTTGATTCTTCGAAAATCGCCATTTGTTTCTGACTCGAATTTTTGAATTTGAATCAAATTTAAAAAAATAACGTATTATATTTCTACATCTTCAGAGTTGCCATATAATTGGAAATCAGAGAAATTAGGGAAATGTCAGAAAAAATTTTGCAAAATTTTCTAGAAAATTAAAAGGTTTTACTTTAAAAACGCTTAGTATGGCTACATCACATCTACGCAGTTTTGGAATATCACCAACTTAACAATTAAAAATGCAAAAAGTATCATCGGTACATTAATAGTAATTAACATTCTATGTTAAATAGTTCTCTCAACAAAATATTTGACGGTTTCCAAATCAGGTAAAAAAATTTCGAAATATTCAAAAAAATTACGAAATTT
This sequence comes from Trachymyrmex cornetzi, assembly GCF_001594075.2. NCBI lineage: Eukaryota > Metazoa > Arthropoda > Insecta > Hymenoptera > Formicidae > Trachymyrmex > Trachymyrmex cornetzi. The sequence goes on from NW_017296059.1 coordinate 5,785,472, forward strand.
TGTCTGAAAATTAAGAAAAAGCTAGAGTATTTTAGAATGAAGAATTTGTGGAATCCTAATTTCCTTATTTAATGTCCCCAAAAGGAATCATTTTTTTCCTGTTTTTTCTCTTTAATTTTTCAGCGACACGCTCGTATGCGAACGATCTTTTTTATGTCGTGGCGCAACAAGCTCGTGAAATGTACACGCAATATAAACTACCGCTTTTCGAACGTAATATTTACTACTTCAAATATCGTCGATACGACATCACCGATAGTCGTTTTTAAAAAGAGCCCGAGGATCGATTTCTCTTTTTTCTTGATCGCGTGCACGCGCGCGATCGCAAAGCGTTTATTATACAATCGTCGACGACCCCGGTTATATTCCAGTGTTTCATTAGGTGCTATTACGTAAAATGATAGAAGTCTCGGTTATCCAGGAATATGTCCCGCATTTATATGTTCTATATTCACACGCGTAGTTGTGAAAATTTCATCATATTGCATCATCAACGGCCGAACGTACTCAATCTTTATCAGTGAACAAACAACAGAACAATATGTTGCTATTGTAATATTTGTGATTGCTTTCGATTAATTGTTTAAATAGATGGATAAAAATTTTTAGTTATTTCCTTGATGAGTCATCATCTATCGATTTCGTCGATCATTTTTATATATTATAAAATTATAGCAAGTATATTATCTTCACTAACAATAAGTAAAAAAATAAAACTCTACAGGATGAGCTCGGATGTTCCGGTCAGACTGTGGAGATTTTATAGATTTAATTTTGAACAAAAAGTTTCCTATAAACGTAGATTGGAAAATGCTAATTTCTTAAAAGTTAGCATCCAAAAATTCTATGAAAACATGGTCTTTTTTATATATTTTTATAAATATCAGAGAAAGTACGCGTTTTTAACGAAAATAATTAGAAAAGTTGAAAATTAAGTTATCTTTTAAATGAGATGAAAATGCGACACATGTTTATGGGAAACTTTTTGTTCAGAATTTTTCCTGAAAAAAATCTTAAAGTTTGGGCGTAGAACATTAAAGCCCACTCTGTATAATAGTATACATACACAAAGAGAATTTTCTTTTAAAATTTACCCTAAAAATATGATAATCGTACAGTACAATACAATATTTTAAAGATTTTTACCATGCACTTCAGTAAAATCAGTCAAACATATTTTATACTTTATTGTAGTTTTATTAATGAATGAGAGAGTTTACATTAAAATTCTTCGAAATACAATGTTATCCCACGACTACTCTATTTTCAGAGTAAACTCTAAGAAAAAATTCTCTTCGTGTATCAGTAGAATCAAGATTCTGCAACCGAAATATTGTTTCGATATTTTCAGCCATTTAATTTGAATTAATTATTTCCTCGATAAAATGATAAAAAAACTGTTTACGGTTTTTCGACCTTGGAATTGAAAAAAATTATTGAAGAATGTACGTTGCGAAATAAAGTCAATTTTATTATTATTGCTATTAAAAGTACACCTTTAACCACTCACTTATGTTTTCTCACACGAGAGAAGCCAATTCTTTATCATGCGGCTAGCAGCGTCCATGACAACGATAATTCCAAATTAGACAATGTTATACTTCTATTCACTCCGATTTCGTAAGAGCGTAAAATGGAAAATTTTGTACGGTTGAATTATGTGTGTGTCGGCAATCAGTCGTCCAAAGTTCAGACTTTAACACCAGTGACAATTGGTGATCTTCTATTTTTCATGCTCTTTTCGTACGTCAACGTTAATTATAATTTGGGAGTTCCAATCCATCATTCCGTATTAATTCTAATTGAATTGAAGCCAATAAAAAATAATAACGTTCCTCTCTCAAATATCTGACCGGGGAGATATTGTTCCATCGTGGTTCCATTTCTCAAATGGCGAATATAAATAAAGAGGTTCACGTTCGCGTGATTTAAGAGGACGTTTCCCGAGAAGTGGTCCATAGGGAGAGTCACGAAGAGTTGCCCTCCCTCTCTTTTGAATCGCGAGGGTCTCTCGCGTGACACGCTCTAAAATAACCTGCTCGGAAACTGTGAAACTACGAGGAAATCGTTAGCGTCATAGTCGGGTCATATGATAGTTATCGGTAGACCGTAACGAGACGAAAACAACATTCGGCACGTATCATGCAGGCACGATAGGCGTTCTAAGCAACAACAAAAATATTTCATTTACGTAGGGTTATCATTATCAAATATAAAAGTATAACGATAGCAATGCGATGATTATTACTTATCCCTTTTACTTGGACTTTCTGTCACGTAGTCACGTAGTTACTGCATCGAACAAGAACTCTAATTCTTTGTTATCGCAATATTCCTCTGACGTAAACAATTTTTTTTCCTGATTTACGAAACTTTAATTCATGTGTGGAGATTAAAAATTCAATATGTTTTTTTACGCGTGAGATTCATGAATATTTTTCGTAGTATATATCAAGTTGAGAATCTGAATAATTTTACAGAGAGTAGAATTAGTGGTGCAGACATTTCTCATAGAACTTGAATTTGAACTTTTGCGAGCATTGAAATCGAATTATGAGGTATTGAAGAAGAAAAAGTTCGATCATTTAAACTCCAGTAATTAAGTAATCGAACTTTCAATATTAAATCTTATATATCATTAATTAATTAGTTAAATACAAGATATTTTTATTAAAATCTGTAAGAAATATAATTGTAAATAATTATATCGCCAAGAAAAGGCGATTTATTTCTTAGGCAGTAAGAGATTAATTGCAGTTCTGTATAAAACAACAAAATAGTAACCTGCTCAGATTAATTACACTTTATATAAAATAGCAAAATAGCGACGTCTGCTGAGACTAATCAGAAAGCTTAATATTATAAGAAATAAAGACGTATAATCGCCACATAACGTGTTTTCGATTAATCTTGTCACAATGTAACTTATTTATGCAAGCCAAAAGTTACTGTGTCTCGCCAAGTGATCTATAGAGGTCGACAAGGGGGTGGGCAGGGGAAGTAGAGATTAATATGTCAATTAGAGTGTCTGCTGTGACAGTTATTTCTCTGTATAAGTGATGATATGAGCGAGGGGAGTTCTCTCCTTTCCAGCCACGTATGCATAGTCTGCATAGTCTGCACAGGATGTTCAGCGGTGTTATCTGTCAAAGACAGAACCAGAAAGAAGAAAAGAAAAGAGTTTGGCTCGATTTCGTCATCGGTTGACGTCATATCCTTTTTAATTCTAACTGGAACGTTTATTTCGACGAAATGTTAATTTTTCTGTAATGATATATAATTTTTCATAACTAGGAAGTTGCGGTAGACGCTGATTTCCCTTGACATTTGTGATAACCCGACTCCAAACTAGTCAAGACTCCACCCGTTAAAAGATGATGTGGCAGAAGTGAAATATTGTGTATATATCACGACGATTACGCGTGCATGCATGACCAACAGAGGACTTCTGAAAAATTTTTTTCCTTAATTGCTCGTATATCGCGACTTGGCGTTGACAGCATTACGCATATGGCCAACTAAGTAAAACATAGGTTGAATTTTATCTCTATAAGACCCAATTCTGCCAATGTAAAATTAACTTTAATCTCAATTTACTCTTTATCTTTTTTTAGAATTAGATACTCTGGTTTCTTTCTTTTTCTAATTCTTAGAAATAAACACTAAACTGAGATTAAAGTTAAATCTTACATTGGTGGAACCAGGTCTAAATTGAATTAATGAATTTAGAGAATCGAGAATATAAATTCAGAGAATTAATAAATTTACAGAAAAATTTATTCATTATATTCAAGTATTTAATATAAACAACTGATTTAAAATTCGCTATGGTAAATTGTTTATGATTCTTGTGTGTTAATCGCAAGAAATACTACACAGAAAAAATGGTTTTGCTGAAATATCTAAAAATTTAAGTAAATACAGATTCGAAAATAATTATTTATGACTCAAGCTAGTTTTTAGAATGTCAAAACTTTCTGTAACGTTGCTTGAGTTTCCTATATAAGTATTTTGATGGTCTAACAAAATTATGTTCAGATGTTTGCCGGTGTAAAGTTGGCACCCCATTTTGAAAAAATCGATATTTTATACAGTTCCGTTTGCACCCACAATAGTTCTACAGTTCCTGCTAAGTTTTAACAATAGTTCCGCTGATTTAGCTAAAAAAAAAAAATTTATAAATGGGGTGCCAACTTCGCGTGGCACCCCAAGTATCGCAAAAATTAATTTTTATCACGAAATTCTAAAGTTCTCGAAGAGTTCTACAGTTCCTGATAGGTTTCAGCGACACTTCCGTCCTCTAAGTATTTTTAAAGCCGGTGTGAAGTTGGCACCCCATTTTGAAAAAATCAATATTTTATACATAGTTCCGTTTGCACCCATAATAGTTCTACAGTTCCTGCTAAGTTTTAACAATAGTTCCGCTGATTTAGCTAAAAAAAAAAAAAAATTTTTAGATACCTATATAATTCAACAAAAAACCATTCTTGTATATTTTAGATCGAGAATTGCAAATTTCCATGAGAAAAAACCTGTAATATATATATATATAGGGTGCTTTTTAAATAGCGGACACTAATTATATAACATTATTATAAATCGAAAAGTTCTCTACAATTTTACAATTTTCAAAAAAACATAAAAAATTTGTTAAATTGCTGGTCAATTTAACTCGTGATATTATTGCGGTAGTTTAGTGGAGTTAGCGTTTCAAGACCGAAAAATCATTTCGGCGCGCGTGTCTAAGGACTACATACGTAGTATATAAATTCATATAAGAATCATAGATTTAAGATCCAGTTAAACTATTTAAGGCTTTGATTTCTATAGTTTGTGTTATCACATATACGGTCCTGTAATATATTATATTGTTTACAATTTTCGCAATGGTTAACGAAACATTAATTTCTAAATATTGCCGAATAAACGCATATTCGGCTGCCCAATCATTAACGAAAATTGCAAAATGGTAGAAGACTGTTTGATTCAATTTTTTATTAGGAAGCATTATAGCGTTATGTGATTAGGCAATTGCTTACTCGGCAATCTTTGGAAATTAATATTTCAACAATTATTGCGAAAATTGCAAAATGGTAGAGGACTTTTCGACTCAATTTTTAATCAGAAATAGCGCTATATGATTAGTGTCTGCTATTTAAGAAACACCCTGTAGATTGCTTTCTGTTCTCAAGATATCTAATGGCGAATTCGATTGGACGCACTAGCGCACGTTGGTGCATGTTAGCCGTTGTACACTGATTTAATTTAAGTGTAAAAGTGAAATAGAAATATTTTGAATTATAAAATACATATTTTACCTAACAGCACAATAAAGTATATTGACTTATGTTAGTTTACATCGTGCACTTGATACGGGTACTAACTAGTAACTTTCTATTGAATTAATTTTGGTGATACGTATAAATATATACATGTATGTGTATTTAATTAACCATTTTGATGCATATTATATCAATTTACTACATCATTCTTTGAATACATCGCTGAAATTAAGATAATTTAATAGAAAGTTACTAATTAATACGTGTATCAAGTGCACGATGTAAATTAAGCCAATGAGTATTTCACGATTTAATCGGTTTTTATGTTTATTTATAATAAACGTAGACATTTATAAATAAACATAAAAACCGATATATATTTACATTAACTTTTGTACGACGGCTTTAATGTGCACCAGTGCGCACTGATTATGAGTACGTCCAACCGAATTCGCTATAAGACTTCTTGAATACATAACCGAAATTATACGACATGTCATTAAATTCGATTGGAGGATACTTAATCGCGGTTTGGAAAAACCTCGCGCGTCACTACTATATAAAAATCCTAAGAAACAGCATCATTTCCTGTGCAAACGGACTTTGTACGTAAATGTTTAGACACTTCCTGCCCAAATCGGCTCAGAGTATTGTATGCATATCGTATGTCATATCCGGAAGTGTTAATCATCGCTTAAATATCCATGAAATTTAGGCGTGATGAAAAACGGACTGCTTATTTGTTTAACCGAGTGTAACATGAAGATTTTATATATCGAAGGCTGTAAGAAACGTTCACTGTAACTAAATATGTACAAGCCGATCGACATGGAAACGATCGCGGAATAACTTCCGCGTTTTCGTATCCGACAGTACTTGCGATTGCATGATTCTCCACGAGGATTACGCGGGCGGCTCAAGGATGTATCATAGATTGCGTCAGGATTGCATACCCGTCATCGGGATTGCGTTGCATCCATGCAGGTTGTGCGTCTCGCTAAAAAAAATGCTGGATATATATAAATGTTTGCGAGCACAGAAAGAATGATTGTATTGATATATCTAAAAGTTTATATCTAAAAGTTTTCTTAGAGTTTTCACTCTAAATTTCTTGCAGTGTAATCTCACTCCAAGAGAGTGAAAATGTAACCATTCTTGAAAAAAAGTAAAAATATTTCATTTCTGGAGAAAAAGTGACGATCTTTACTCTTTTTAGAATGAATTTTCATTTCATAGGAGTAAAATTTAACTCTAAAAAAAGTGAGATTCATTCCTTTGAAGTGAAAATTCATTCTAAAAAGGATGAAAATTGTTACTCTTTTTCAAGAAGTGAAATATTTTCACTTTTTTTTCAAGGGTGGTTGCATTTTCTCTCTCTTGAAGTGAGATTTCACTGTGAGAAATTTAGAGTGTATAGATATAGATACAAGTCTGAAATTTGTTAGTCCATCAAAATAGTACAAAAAATATATTACATTGAGATTAATATTATTTGTATTAAAGACCTTGTATTGGTTCATAGCTCCTTACATATATTTTTAATTAATTTGAAAATATGATTAAGGTCAGTATTCATAGTCAATTCTTATATTCAAGACCGTCTTAAGTTTTGTCTTGAGGTGTCACGAACCAATCAGAGGGCCGCATTAGCGTCTTAAGACGTTACTTAAGATGGTCTTGAAATAAGAACCGGCCTATGTCTAGTTTTAGTATAGAAAACTCAAGCATGAAGAGAGCAATACTGCAAAAAATTTTGATACTCTAGAATCTAGCAGTCAGCTTGAGCGTTCTATATAATTATTTTAACAATCCAGTAAAATTTATTTTTCGATCTGTATCTAGTTAAAATTTTAAATAATTCAGCAAAACGTTTCTTTTTCTGTGAATGATTTGTGACGGACACAACAGCTTCTCTTGTTCTTTTTAAGCGCGCGATACTCGTTGGGGATCGCGTTATCTTCTGCGATAGGAACGTTAGCGGCCGACCACCAGGCATTCAAATTACCGGAAAGTCATTAGACATACAACCACAGAGAGTGAAGAGAATAACCCATTTACCGCTTGCATTAAAAGATACGCAAAGCAAAATAAACTCTTTTTGCCTCAACGTTGTTTTCGTTGACAAGTGTCTCTTAACTCGAAATTTGATAAGATCTTTATTATGTTCTCCAACATAATTCTCTGGGCAATTTAATAAAAGTCAGTGACTCTTTTAGTTTTGATAGAAAAAAAAATTAAAAAAGTCACTGACTTATCAAAATGCCCATATATGCTAGAAAATGATAGTATTCTCAAAAGATTAATTTGATTTCTTCAGATATTTAATTTGCTAATTTTTTAAAAATAGTAATATATGACACCAAAAAAATGATGACGGATAAAATATTAATTTCTAGCTAGATTTATATCTAAATCAACAAGCTGGCGTACGTGCTAAATTAATGCAAAAATATGCTAATTGCGTTGTTTTTCAACACGTTCCCTTCTATCGACGTTTCTGTGAGAAATATAAATTACTATCACGTATTTTCCATGAATTCGATCGCTCGATTATATCGTTGTTTTCAACCGAATTTTGCGACTCTACTCGTTCCCTTTATACAAAAAATCACAAAAATAGTTTCGCAAAAATATTTTTACGCTGAAAGCAGTCGTAGCGTTCGATGTTGTTTGCATGATGACAGTAATTTATTACGTCAGAAACCTGCAGAATGGCAGAAATCTAGAACGCCAACGTTTGATGAGCCGCAGTAGATAAATCAAAATATCTGAAACGGTAAAAACGTGCTCAGTGAATTTGTTATGTCGCACACGGCGTCGATGATAGAGTATCGTTATCGATGAGCGAGATAACGATCGTTCAGAACGTCCAGTAGAAATAGCATCGCATTGCTACCAGGCTTTAGTATCGCGCGAGCCGTGAAGGTGGATTAAAAGTCATACCGAAGGGAGCATGCAAGAGGACGAAGATGACGATCCCGCTCATGGTTGAGTTCTCGACGAACCGCTAAACTAAATCGTCGACATCTCGCTGATGATTCTAATTTCGATCCTAGTTCTGTTAAGATAAAGACAACTGAGAGATACAAAAAAGATAAGCCGATAAGAGATAATAGAAAAAAATCGTTGCGACTACTGTTGATTACTGAAGGCGGGATGAAAATGATTGTAAAGACCAAAGGATAAGTAAAAAATAAGTGCGAGTTATTCGATATGGATGATACTCGAAAAGAGTAGAGTTGAATAAGCGGATAAAGGAGAGTGAAGAACTAAGAGAAAAAGGTAGTATAAATTGAGGGAGTTTTATTTTTGTCGTGAAAATTGCAGTTATTTAACGCGCGTATCGAGTGCAAAAAGAAGCTTTGTGAAAAATAGAAACAAGAGCAAAGTGTGAATAAATTGAGAAAAGAAAGATTAGAAAAGAAGAGACTGGGAAAAAAACGCAGACAGACATTCCACTTGTGAAGAAGAATTTGAATATTAATGTTCAGGTATATAAGCAGGTTTTATTTTTTATACCTTTACCTTTTTCTTCACTGGTGCTAGGAAATTCCTGATCATATATTGGCCATGTGGACCGGCTATAATCAAGATAAGCTCTTAGCAACAAAATGAGAAAGATAGACGTGAGAAAGAGGAGGAATGAAATTTCAAGCGAGTGGAAAACGATTAAAACGCAAAAAAGATGAAACGCATTAACGCAGGAAATTTATTTTTACATAAATTGAATCTACATAGATCGAATTTATATAGCTTTTTACATAGATTAAATTCATTATTACAGAGATTGACTTGTTAATGAATGGTGAAGATAATATTTTTAATTCTCTTATGGAAGAAACTAGTGAAGAAATAAAGAAAATTATATAAAAGTTGTTTAGAAGGAAAAGAATAAACGGCGTAAGTTTAGGAAACTTGAACATTTTTTTAATGGAGACAAAAGACAAAGAAAGAAAAAAGTGGGCGTGTAAAGGTGAAGGACAGTCATCAACGGAATTAGCATAATTAAAGCGTGAAATTCCCGGTGACTGTGAACTTATCGCAAATAAAATCGGTTCTCAACGAAGAAAAAGAGACAACAAACAAGGAAAAAAAAAGGACAAGATAAACGGAAAAAAACTTTGTCGATGAAAGATCCTCGATAAAATATCAAATTTCGATTGATCGTCTTGATCGAAATAGCTATAATTAGTTTTAAGAAAAGATAAAAAAAAACCGGTAAAGAAGATTGAAGAAAATAAAGAAAAAGAAGTAGAAAACTTCAAAAGTGAAGAACAACTGAGAGATTAAGTGACGTGAATAAAAAATCAAGGAATTAAAACATGAACGCGCGTTTGCACGAAGTGACAGTAGAAAGAGAAAGAGCAGAAGGTGAGACGAGGGTGGAGGGTGGAAACGTCATTCTTGGCGACGGTCATCAACAGCGAGGTCGTTGCTCTGATCTTCCCGACGACTGGATCGGCAAGGTATCGGGTTACACTGGTGTCGATGCGCATCACATGGCGAGAGGAAACGAGATCGATTTCCCGTCGCGCGAATTGCTGAAACCACCGCTGCCGCCGTCATCTTATGGTCCTGCGATCGCGTTTAACAACGTCTTACCCGACACTGTTGTCGTACCCTCTCCCAGTATTACGTCACACGTTGATGATAATGCTAGATCACGAGCTTGCGATATGGGGACGACATCTTGCTCGACGATGAGATTTCCTTATGCGCCTGGTGCGACTTGCAACGTGGCATGCAGTAATGCACCAGCGACGACGTGCAATGTCGCTCCAGCGAGTGCTGACTGCGACGGTCCGGAGACAACGTGGTTCCGCAACGAGGGTCACTTGGCCGAGCCACAGTCGGGGGTTCGCACAGCGAACACGGCGACCTCGAGAATCTGTCAGCTGGGCCCGATTGACGTCGAGGACCTCGCAATGTACTTCGATTCACCGACGGACGGCTGCAAACCACCCTCGTTGGGTAATCGAGCGATCTATTCGAAGAAATTGCGATATGGACAGGTCGCAAGGACGGACCAGTCTCACGAGCATCACCGCGATCTGAATTTCCGTGATCTGCCTTCTTGCGATCTAGCACCCAATAATCTACAAACTTGCGATATGGGGCCCAGTACACTGGGATATTGCGATCTGGGGAACAGCGATCTACGCCTTCGTAATTCAGGATACGATGGTCCGTCATTTTGCGATCCAAGACTTAGCGATCCGCGATTTTGCGATATGAGACAGTCCGAGGAGCAGCCCCGTGAACCAGGGCGACACAATCTGGGACGGGGCAACCCGGGACTAGGCAATTGGTTCTGCAACGACTGCCCGGAACTATTTAATTTCTGCAGCGAGGAACGGTGGCTGCAGTGCCCGGCGAGCAATCGCTGCCCCCTTTATGACACCTCGTATGCTTACGACATGCCCGTTTTACCGCCATGTATGTACGAGAATGGTTACAACGATAACTGGCATTACGACAATGCGGAGGACGAACAACTCCTCGAAAATTACTTGTAAGTCGGCGATCATCGTAATGTCCTTTTGTTCTATCCATTCTCATCTACTTAGACCCTTCGACGTGTTTAATATCGTGATAAAATCACAAATGATGAATAATTTTAATAAAATTTGTTGAAATTTTCTAATGATTTTCTTATGGTATACTCAGGGTTGTCACAGATCTAGAAAACCGGGAAAAGTCAGGGGAAAATGTAAAAAGGTCTGGAATTTTGAAATTTGCTCACAATTTCCTTAAACTGCTCCTGTTCCAGATAATTGTTATAATTTTGTAATATTATATCTGACATTTATAGTAAAATACGTTAAAAACTCGCACATTTTAAACGATTTTAATAAAATAATTAAAATTTATATTTTATTCGGTATTTTTATTTGATCGATTTTTTTCCTAATACTAATTTATTTTTTGTTGGCTTGAATTTGTACCCAAAATTTTAGTATGCTATTAACCTTTTTTGCGTTGTTTTTAATAATATAGGCTGGCTTTCCTACAATTGTTGACTTTAAATGTGTTAAAATTTACATATTTTATATTGGAAAATTTTTCATTTTTTCATCTGGGAGAAATCTGGAAAAGTCAGGGAATTTAAAAATTCGTTTTCTGTGGCATCTCTGTGATACTGTTAGATATTAAGAGAACAGTAGTAACTCAATCCATTTCTACGGTTAATTTCAAAGTAAACAATAAATTAAATTTGAGTTAAATTTAATACATTTTTCTTAAATTAAATTGTTTAATTCTATTGTTTTAATTAAATTAATGACATATATATTGAGTAGGAGTAGTGACGACCTATAAAATTGATTAAAAATAACTCAAATTGGGTACCATATGACATAAATTTAACAGACTAAATTTATTTTTCCTAAAATTAATCTGGATCTTTTAATTTTAATTTTATTGAATTTTATCAATTTTCTTCTAATCTAATCCTAGAATCAAACTAGAATCACTAAATTTAATTTTGGTAGATTTTTGTATTCTTTTATTCAGTAGGTTTTCATATCTTTTTAAGAAAAATTGGATTTCTTTAACTTTGAAATAAAATTTCTCAATCACTGAAACAAGTTAAACCGCTATTGCAAGAAAACTTTATTTGTTCAATTGAAGGAGGACTTTGTATGTCATTTACAGTTTATGCAATATGGAACATTTTATATCTTACGCGGTAAAAAAGAAAATGAGTTGTCAATCATTTCCTCACAATAATTTTCCACAACGTTTAATTACATCTACCGTTCTATTGGATTAGTCGATCAGTTTGACTTTGACTGGAGTCCGCCAACGGTAGGAGGGCGGTGAGGGAGAGAAAACGTGACGAGATCGTAGGATCGATTTCAAAAGCAATATCATTCGAAGGTCGACCCGTCGCGATGATAACGCTTCGCTTAGCGATAACGTCGACGTTTTTTCTCGATTAACGACCGAAAAGATGCACCTTCCAATCCGCTAATAGCTGCATTCTGTATAGCAATGACGGTAATCGAATACGTTCGAACTCATAGGATTGTTGTCTTTAAAATTAGGTTGCTGAAACGATTGCTAGAACTGAAGATGAAGTTAATAATTTTATAAAATGTTGAATACACGTCAGATCCAATCAAACAAGTTCAATTGCTATCGAACTACTATTTAAATGTTTTCTTTATCGATATATATTTGCGCTTAGTAATCGAGCGCAGCCTTGCTTCGAGATCAAGTAGCGTCCGCAGCTGCACAGCATGCATCGTGATGCACGATTAGCGATTAATACATCGTAATATTGAGGCGAGTTGACGACCTTCAAGAATCGGGCAATGAGACTATGATCTGTTCTTTTTCCATCACAAGTTCTGAGCTGGTGTAATAAGTTAGAATGAAACAGATACAGTTTGTTTTATTTTAACTTTTTGCATCAATTCAGAACTAGTTTAGAATTCTTCGGAAAAGAACAGACCTCGTTTATCGTGCGTGATAGCGCACCTGACATTACACTTGTCGCTTACAAGGTACTTCAAGATGTCTGTTGACGGAAAAAAAGTCTAGAGATAGTCAGGAGAGCTCTCGTTCATGCATGATTCATTTTACGTGAAAAGCGCACAAAAGAAAAATATATATATCTATATATATTATATTCTGAAACCAACATTAATTTTTTGGCGAGTTTTACGTTACGTGCACGGATGTTCTTTATTTTCCACCACATTTTTCCACCAATTATCATGACATTTTTGAAAATTTGCGTTTTGGCAAAGAATGTTAACCCTCAAGTAATGTTTCATCGATATTTTAATTGTGAATTTTATAAATGAATTTATAAATTTAAATTTATAATAATCGGTAAAATATATAATACAACCCAACTTCTATGATGATAAAAATTATAATAGTAAAACTTTAAAGCTATGATAAGTATACCAAAATTATCTCAAATTTTTATATACCTAATCCAGAATACAATCAAAAATTTACTCTGTTTCTCGAAGATCTCTTTGCAGGCGAAAGAGTTAAATTCATATTGTCGCCAAAGGATTAAAATATAGTTTACGATTTATCAGTATATTTTCCAGAGATTCTGTGATACAGGTATATAAAATATTCTTAAGGACCAAAGATTGCGCAATCTCCGTAGAAATAATATCGGACGGACTATCTTATTTCGCAGCCGCTAGACGAACTTTTCGTGTTATTGCAGGAGCAACGAGAAGAGGAAGGAAAGGTCTCGCGATGCAGCGCGTTGCAGACGTAGCAGAGAAACCGATATCTTCACTGAACTCGCGGCTGTTCTTCCGGTCACGCCGGAACAAGCAGCGCTCTTAGATAAGGCCAGCGTAATGAGGTTGGCGATTGCCTACCTCAAAGTCCGAGCCGTCGTGGATTCCAGTGAGTATCTATAAAAGTATCTCAATGCTCGTCTTCATCGCTGCAACAAAGATGTTTCTTTCTTTCGAGATATAAAATACGATACTATTCAGCTAGAAACATAGAAATACTATTCAACTAGAAATATAGAAATATATTTGTTGCAAAATATTTAAACGCGGACATAAACATTTCAAATATATTTTAATGTAGAATACTTTATAAGCAGTTTTATTCTCACAATTTTATAGCAAGTCAGAATTCTATAATAATAATATATCATTAAATAGATTTGTAAACTGTAGAAAATGCGTATCTTAAGATACTTAATTTATTTGAACTTTAGGATATATCATAAAATTTCCTTTTATTAAATGTTATCGAGATTAGATATAGTCATTTTTTATTCTTTGAATCAAAGTGTTTGATAAGCGTGGGTTTTCAAAGTAAATAGTTTCAGATTTTAAATCTAGATTTTAATATTGTTATTTTTTACGATCTTAAATAATTTTGGGATTTAATTAACGTCGTACTTACTAAATTTACGAATCTTTTAACATAAGTTCCAGTTACGCTGACAAAATCCGAGTCATCCACGGAGGAGATGGATGAATTATTTCCAAAAGCTCTCAACGGCTTTATGTTAGTACTCTCCAGTGACGGCAACATGGTCTACCTCTCAGAGAATGTCGGAGACTATCTCGGAGTGTCACAAGTACGTTAAATGATCAAACAAACTTCCATAAACATTATCTATAATTATGAGAAATCTAAACTAGTAAATGACATAAATAATATCCAATGATTTTGAAACAATTTTTATATTTTAAACAATATTATCTTTCGTTTTAAATATTTTTTTAAGAATTTTCCAATATGTATATAAAATTATTTTTGATAAATTTTATATTTATAAAAAGTTTAAATGAAATTATGTTATTGTTTCAGTTAGTTTTTATTTAGTTTCGTTATGAAAAATACAAAAGGTAGTTACGAGTTTTTATTATTATGATTATTCGCTGCACTTTCCGTCAAAATTCGGGGAGAGTAAAACTATATGCTTTGCATAGATGGATATGATGGGACAAAGTGTATACGAATACAGTCATCCCTGCGACCATGATGAATTGCGTGAGTGCCTGTCTTCGAAGTCGGCGAATAACAATGAGAAACGTACCTGCAACTTCTTCTTACGACTCAAATGTACTCTCACTAGCAAAGGCAGGAAGGTCAATCTGAAGAGTGCTTCTTACAAGGTATGTAAAATATGAAAATTCTTTTATCTATTCTAATAATATAATTATAGTATTTATCGCACGAAACGTTGAATAAATATTCATAATAAATATTTGAGAAAGAAAAAGAGAGAAATATAAAATTATAATAAATTTAATAGAATATTTCTTATTTTATTCTCAAATAATTACTATATAAATATAATTTATTACATATAATAATTTGCATTTTTTATAAATGTGAAATATAAATACAGCATATGTATACGGATAAAAGTAAAATCAATATTATATAATCGAGTAACAGAATTTGCATAAATTTCGCAATATTTCACTTTATATGCTCATCTGAATAGATTTCTTTTATTGAAACCTTTTTCAACTAAATTAACTTGTGAATAATATATTCGTGATTGGATGTTGGCAGGTGATTCACTGCACTGGCAGATTGACAAACATCCGCGACTCAAACTCGAACTCTATGGAAGTTGATAATGAAGAGCGATGCAAAGAGGATGAGGACATAGGACAAGACACAGGCATTTCTCTGGTGCTCGTAGGTAGTCCTATACCTCATCCTAGTAATATCGAGATACCTTTGGGACGCCATACCTTTTTATCGAAGCACAATCTCAGCATGAAATTTACCTACGCTGACGAAAAGTAAGTAGATAATAGAACTATTATATTTTTATCAGTCTCTTATTTTTATGTTCGACACAATGTGGATTTTTTAGTTCGTGTGTAAATCCACAAAATAATTTTATTTGTTACGTTATTATTTTAAAGTAGTACAGCTTGACTCGTCATTTTTATTATCGTTGGCTTGCATAATTAGCGCAATGATTGAATATCTTTATCGTTCTTATCGTTATTCGATAAGTTTTACCTTGCTTATCGTACGTACGATTCAAGTATGATCCTTGTGACGCGTATTGTGTTACAAATATATATAGTATTTTCAAAACAATTGAATTGCATTATTGAATATTATTTTGCGTTATATCACTGGAAATATTTTTTGTCTCGTTTTAGATTAGCCGAATACTTGGGCTGGAGCAGTGAGGAGCTAATGGGTCGATCAGTCTTTGAGTTTTATCATGCACTTGACAATCTTACGCTGGACAAGTGTTTCAAATGCTGTAAGTATTCTTTACTTTTTTCTTTTTACTCAATTTTATATTTATTTAGTAAAACATGATAATTCGGTTACTTACTAAAATTTTTTTTAAATATCTAAAAATTAGATGAACATCCCTATCCTCGATTTCTACAGATTCTTATCGTTTCTATCCCTATTCTCGATTTCTAGAGATTCTTATATCGTTTCTTTAATGTACGAAAATCAATTTCTGTAAAATTTATTAAGATCGTTTAATTACGAAAATCACTTAATCTTAAATTCTTTATGTAAATTTTTATTCTTTCTCTGGTATTCAATAGTATTTTGATCGTCTGATTTTCTGGAGTGAATTTTAAAATTCCTAAAAGAGTCATTCTCTCGTATCGTAAGAAATTCTATTACGTGCGAGTTACACGTATACAGTGAAGCATAAACCAAATGGTTGTTAAGTGGCAATTGGTGTAAGAGTTGCTATGGTCGCATTGTTATTTTGTCTGACGATCGGTTTCAAGGTATTACGCTGTACGCAAGTAATACGGATACGAAACGTGATAACTATAAAAATAAACGAGATACATAAAAAGCTTTGGATGAACGAGAAACGCGGGGCGAGAGAGGCGGAGAAGCGGCTTACGGAATGGGTCGACCTGGGTGAATGACACAGCCGAGAGGAAAAAAGATTTCAAGGACGATCATATCTCTTATCGGTTGCGATGCTACCTTTGCGACGACCTTTTTTACGGCTTCCATTAGGGAGCGCAAACTAATGCACGGCTAACGTTATCGGCTACCAGTTATGCAATTATTGCATCTTCCATCGATATTTACGAGTACACACGTGACTTTATCGTGTCAATTTCGGTAATTGACTCATAAAACGGAAGGTAGATAATGAAAAATGAGATGTAGTGACAAAGTGTGAGGCTATAAAAATGTCAAAAGATATTTATCGTTTGACTGACATTTTACATTGATGATTACAGTCTGAAGAATTATCCTCGACGATCTATCGAGGATAACACATCGCAATTAAGTCATTAAACTAAAAATAGCATGTAATAAATATGTTCTATAATCTCATTTAATAAATATTTTATCTAACACTTAATTGCCAATATACATAAATATTATGTGGTATTAGACATTGGAAAGTGACAAATTAATCGTAAATAATAAATATTTTGAAATTAAAAATTGGTGAATTTATTATCGATAAATCTCAGTCTGTAATGTAGCAGATATCCAAAAGATTTTTTATTGATGACAAATTTTAATATATGCAGTAAAAATATTTCTACGCATATCTTATCAAGCATTTGCGAGATATTTGTTGGTCGCTCGTTACTGATATACGATTGTAAGAGACGATTTAGGAGGTTCACGTATTCGAGCAATCCGCAACGTTATCCCTTTAACGCCAACCAGCCTTGGTTTTCCGGCCGAATCAGCTCCACACTAATCCTACTCTAGTCGTGTTTTATGAGAATGTAGGGAGATACATTTCTAGAAACGAGATAATACGCTTCTCGAAGAGGCTGGCCTGAAGCAGCCTGGAGCGCTAGAATGTGCGACGTAATCTTACGACGGAACCGCAATAAAATATTTCATATCTCCGTTTCCGAGTTTATCAATCTCGCAGCTTATAGGATTACGAGAAGTGATATAATTCGACATATTTTGATAATTTTTTTAGATTGCATATATATGTGTGTTAAGGTAATCTTTGCAAAAATGACTGAAATTGGAAATTTATATTACTCATATATAAATAAATGTTATATACATATAAAACAGTTCAATAAGGTTAGTACTTTCTATTATATTCACGATACAATTTTATAGTTTAAATGAAAATTTTTTTTATCTTATCTTAATTATTTTTTAAAACATGTCTACCTTTTATTGAATAATTTTTGCTACAAGTTCTAAATTACCGCCAAATATTTTATATTCTCAAATATAGAAAAATCTGTAATTTTTTAATAATTTTTTGTAATTTGATTGCATCCTTATTATTACCAACTATTTTATTTTAATTTTTTTATTTATTAATAAATTTTATTTTTATTTTTTTATTCGTCTAGCATTTATTGACTAGATTTTATATCAGTGAAAATATATTGCAAACATTATTTTGTCAGAAAAAAATTATAAATTTCTAAATTCTCTTCTCCTTTTACAGCAAAATTCTAAGTTCTAGCAAAGTTCTAAGTCTATCAAAGCAGCAAACTATTCATCGTTGCATTAAGAAAGCTTATATCTTTATTCCTTTTGGTCGCCAATGTGCTAATGCATGGGTGTATTCGGCAATCCCATGCCGATCGATAAAATTTGCAATCCCATGCCACATGTTTCGTCAGCTGCGCACGACTCAGCGGCACTATAAAATCGCGCGGATGCGTTCGCATGTTCCGAGTCCTGGGATGATCGCTCTCTCATCAACATCGTTGTACTGTTTCAGTGTTCAGCAAGGGCCAGTGCGAGACCGTAGCGTACAGATTCCTTGGCAAGCGAGGCGGTTACGCCTGGGTTATTACCCAGGCCACCCTCATCCACTGCTCCAAGCAGCAGAAGCCGATCTCCGTCGTCTGTGTCAACTACATCCTAAGGTAGGATCCGTTATTATCCTGCCTGTTCGGTGCTGGTTTACTCTTCTTCATACCATCAAACCGGAGTACCTTCGATTTCGCTTGTATCTTAAATTGAGCATGGCTGTATTCTTTTCATTGCTCAATTATTACATTAGAGAAATTTAATTAAATCGTACATTGATTAAATTGTACATATATTGATCTGATTTCATTTCCGATGAATATCACTTTATAATTAGTTCATGCGTTTTTGCGGGAGCTATGTGGAAGATTTAACGATGAACAAGTGAAACTTTTTGATTTTTATTCTCAATTTTCAATCGTTAAATTTATAATATACTTTAAGTATTTTGCGATCTAACTTTAATTTTAGTCAAAATACTCCCTGAAGTTTAACGTGAATTTGAAGTAAATTATTACGTCAGATTACTATGTCATCAGCTCCTTTTTTCTATTAAAGAATAATTTTGAAATTATGACGGAAATGAAATCCAATCAATTCTTTACATTTCTAGTATTTTGCGCCAACATTTCTTAAATGACACTGCAAGCTTACGTCATACGTAATATTAATTTCGCAAAGCACGTGGTTTTTGATCAGGCGTCCACGTTCATTAACTCCACAACGTATCGCGTGAGAAATTAATTTCCATCATACTTATCGTGTCCTTGATCGCGCGCTCTATCAACTTCCTTGCATAATTATCAAATTGCGTGAGAATTTGTAAAATTGAAATAATGATATAAGTTATACTGAAATTCAAAAAATATTATAAAGGAAAACAAGTATCATTTAATTTTTCTTTTTTTAAATGTATTTTTACGGTAAAAATTTGTCTTTTTTTTGTTATGATTTATGAGCATTTTTAATAATTTTTTTTTATTAATACACGCGACGATGAACAATCCATACGTTAATATTCAAACTCATCGTTTGCCCGATTAACCGGATACGCAAATTATTTCCTACTACTACTGTAGACACGCCACTTCCGGTAACTTCCGGCGAAGGCCACGGCAGAGTCACGCGAGGTAAGTGCTCTCTTGATTTTTTTCGGCGCAGATTCAACCCTCGATTGATCGCCTAAAACATATTAATCTTAATTACTGTTACAAAGGAACACAACAAATGTCACCCTCCGATTTTAATGAGCTTTGAATATGTTAAAGTATAGATAAAAGAGATGTATATTTTTTTATAAGTGCTTCTCGTACATTAAGGCGATGAAGCTCCCTCTGGAAAAAAATAGATTTTTTTTTTTGAAAGAATATCATCTGAATCCTAAAGATATTTACAGAAATTGTAAATAAAAGTTGAATAGTTTCAAGAGTACTATATAACAGTAATAAATTTTTTAAATAAAACTATTATTTATGAAAAATAAAAATTGTTTTATTGTTGTAAAATACTTTTAAAACCATTTAACTTTTAAAAAACTTAAACCTTTTTTTATATCTTTAGACGATATTCACTCAGAAAAAAAGTAATCTATTTTTGTCAAATGTGGGTTTCTCCTCTTACCATGCGAGAAAATACTTATATAGAAAAATACATGTCTGTTATTTTTTCCTATACTTTAACATATCCAAAGCTTGTTAAAACACTTGGTTGTGTTTCCTTGTTAGTACGATTCACCGAAATAATACGAAGAGAAATTTATTTGTTTACGATCTTAATAATAATGCTCGACGATTTAGCTAATGAATCAGATAAGAAGAACGCGTTCAAAAATATCTCTTAGAAAAACCATTTCCTTTCAGATAATTCTAAAAGTGACTTTCAAAATTTTCTCCGTTCTGATCTTTTATTCTTACAAAGTTTCAAATTTTCTATTAATTTTTTTTTTTCGAATATGTCTCTAATATCGTATCATTCAAGGGTTAATCTGATGCCTTTTAATGCGACAAGTTAGCCGGATGCTTTCGTGTAATTTTTTTTCTTAGCGCATCGGTTCTCTTCTCGCATTTGGTGTTTTTTTGCATGTCTGTCGAAGGTACTCCGAATATTCGCGGCTTCCATTTGAAAAGGGGTGCACGAAAACAATTTTACTCTACAGACGTTTATTGTGGAAGATCACAAGAGGCATTAAATTACCAATGAATTGTGTCCCTCTCGCCGAAAACAGAACTCTCACTATCAAGGATCGAATGGATGAAACGAATCTCCCTCGCGGTTTGAACGTTTTCCCCTTCCGGGGAATCCATAACATGCGCCGAATTTCCCGGGATTGCCGATCCTCTCTCGAAGAGAGGAAAACGAAGAGAGTTTCGTGGTATAAACCGACCCCTTTTTCATCCCGCTATCTCGGGGCGGTGGCTGTTTCCATTGGTGGCTGAAAGGTGGTTGGTAGATTCCAACATTATCTCTGACCTATCCCCTTAGATTCTTGCTATTTTCTCGGATATTTTACTCCATCCCTTCGCCATCGTTTCTACCCCCTCTTCTCGACTTTTTCGCACTCTCGATTTCGTCGGAGAACGCGCGTACCTCCAGTTAGCTTCTGCCACCGAAAGCGGAAGAGTTCGTGAATATCGTAGGTATCAGTCATGTACGTTTCTTAACATATAGTATGTATTCATATACAAAACGAGTTAGCCTTGATTCTGTGAAGTGTAATTTTTATCGCAAATGCACTGAAAAAAAAGTCTAGTTATAGCTACCAAATATTGAGTGAAATAGTTTCAACTAAATGTTGAGGTAATATAACTAAACATAAGTTTACTTTTACAAATATATAATAAGTATTACCGTTGGTAATACTGTTTAGTAATATTTACTAAATATTTGTAAAGGTAAACTTATGTTTAGTTATATTACCTCAACATTTAGTTGAAACTATTTTACTCAATATTTGATAGCTATAACTAGACTTTTTTTTCAGTGTGGAAAGATTAATATAAGTCTACGTCATATATTAAATAATTACGTTAATCTTTCCTCAAAATCCTACGATGTTATCATTTAATGATTTTAGTTCGTAAAGATTTTGTTTCAAATTAATTAACGAGTTTAATGGTATTTATTTTTCTAGTATGTTTTCTGTAGCATTTGTTTTCTTATAATCTAATATTCAATTACCACTTTAAACAGCTGTGTGCGTCGATCGCAGTTCTTTCTCGTAATACAATCGTTTGTATATTCATAGGGAAGCTCGCAATGCCTCGTCCGTATTACTATTATCACTGCTAACTGATTAATCTGCATGCACAGATCGATAATTAACGTCCATCCAATCGAACGGTCGCCGAGGCCGAATGTGCGTTCCCCTTCAAGCTCGCACAAAGCAGCGCACCGTCGAGGTGGAAAAGCTGACGCTTGCGCGTCGCGGTACACGACTTCGTCGTTCCTCTCCCGGTCGGCTCCGGAATCCGTCGATACCCGCGTGCGCGTTCAGCACGATCGTCCGTCGCGTACCGGCGTACGTCGACGACCCGCGACAGTCGAACGAAAGCGAGAGCGATCGGCGAAAGTGTTGTGTCCCGCATGTCGCGCAAGCTCAGTCGCGATCGCGACGGTGGTTGAAGTTAAAAATTCGTATGCTGTCGCAAGTAAGTCGATAGATAGAACGGACGATATCATGAAGATTGTAGGAGAAAATTTGTCGTAAATGAAATACATGGTCAGAGTTACAAAACTGGAAATCAGAGAAATCAGGGAAAAGTCCGGAAATTGCCAAATTTTCTGGAAAATAAAAATTCTTGGCTTTAAAGAGGTTCAATATACCTACGTCACGTCTACTTTGGAATATTACCAACTTGACAATCAAATGCAAGCAGTTTCAGCAACATTATTAGTGATTTATATTGCTATGTTAAATGGCTCTCTCGATAAAATATTTAATGGTTTTCAAATTATGACGAAAGTACAAGAAATTTTTTAATATTATTGAAACACCAGAGAGAGAAAATCATAAAATTTTGTTTGAAAATCAATAGACAAAGTTATGGAATTTTAGGATACTGTGACAATCCTAACGTAATGTTTTCATTCTTTTATTTTGTATAATGATTTAATCGACGAGATAAGTTGCAATAAAACAAGCGCAGCACGATGTCAGATTACAATTTAAGACTTTAAAGTTTAACAGAAAATTTTTGTTATACAGAATGCAGAAAAGTTAAATTAAGATTCAAATTGATGCTGACAAGCGCAGGAAGAGGTCGTGCGCGATACTTTTCTCTAAGGAATATTATACGTATTCGCATTGCTGTCTGCCGAAGAAATGTGATATTATCTTCCGCTTCTCGCACGTGTCTGACCGGTTTTCCTGCAAGAATCCTCGCGAGGATCGCTTTTGAAAGCTGCTACGCGTGAAACCACGACTTCCCGTTCGACGAGAGACATTGCATTGCATCGCGTTAGCTCACTTGAGTGTTACATGGAATTATACAATCAGTATATCTATTCTTGCACCGATAGGAGATATCGAGTAAAAAGACCAATGAGATTGTCATTCGAAAGTAGAAGAGAGGGAAGACTGTTGTTTTTGAATCGTAAGATGTTGATTGTCCTTGCGAAATATTGACATTACAGAATTATAACAAGTGCATATATCATAACAAAAATTACATGTGTGTGTATAATGCATTAAAAACAAAAACTCCTTATCTGCTAAGAGAACTGAAGAAACATGTTGAACGTGCTTTGTTCCGATAATCGTGGTATTTTTTGTTTTTTTTTTTTTACAATGAATATTGACGATGCAGTACGAAATTAAAACGTAGAAGTGCGTCAAGCATAGATAACGTACATTACCTGACTAAAAGTAGAAGCACTTTATGCCGCTCTACAGGATATACATGAAAAGCTTATTGCCATTATAAAAGAATTTTAATTTGTCGCTTTGTTTTTACTTAATATTTCACAAAAAATTAAATATTTAATCTTTTATAACCTTATATTTCTTCCATCCAATTTTACTTACAAATATTAAAATATTCTTTGCTGAGGCAAAAACTTTTTCCAGCAAAAATCCTTGCATTGTGTATTTCTCGTTAACCTTTAAAAATAGCAATCTATTTTTAAAATCTTACAGCTTTACTTCCTGTGAGTAAAATTTGTCATAATTATTTTTTTCTGGTATTTTATTTCCTGCAAAATAATGGAATTGTTTCAGCGCCACTGTAATGATTTTTCCGTCCCTGTAAAGATTAAATTATTTGCTCAAATTATTTCGTATATTAAACGCTTTTGTGTGAGTGAAAAATGTAATATATTTTCCTCTTATTAATTTGAGAATTCAGGTTGAAAGTAATTATTAATGAACGCTTAGTTCACATTGTTGGCGAATCACGTACATAAATCAGGAATTTAATGATTCAGAGAACACACGAATCTTGTATGTACGTAGACAAGATCTGTACAGCTGTAGACAATCGTTGAAACGTCAAGCGTTCTAAAAACTGCGCGCGAAAAGTGCATTCGCGTTGCAACGGAGAGTTGACGTTGACCACGTGCTACGACATCTCAAAATAATACCTTGCGTCCTTAACGTCAGCCACCATCATCGTCATAGTCGCAACACGGTTTTGATCTCGACTCGGTTACGCGTAGCCGATTGACGTCTCGTTTCGCGTTTTGTCTCGCAGCTCAAGTCAACCGTTCGGCTGGAACGGTTGTTTTTATTTAACTCGGTGGAGGTACAATTCGGCGTCAGAGATCACGAGAGCGGCTGCTTAAACATACGGCACGCATAAATTCTCCTTCGATTTTCGTCACTCGGACTATTTATATGTAATATAAAGTACGGTGTACACTGAACCAAAACTGTACGTAAATACAATGAAATATTCATTGAATTAATGAAAATTGATCCAATGAATTTTCATAATGATTTATCAAACTATTATTAGAATTCATTGTAAGAATGAATACGTAGTTATATGTATAAATGAATCTAATTATTATATCAATGAATTAACTACATTAAGTCGAACACTGATTAACGATCATTCATTGGATCAAAAATGACCAAAAAAAATGACCAAATTTTTTTCAGTGTAAAATAGCAATATTTATATTACTTTAATTCTTCTAACAGACATATATTGTATCGTTACGCGAAACATCATTAATAATTATGTTATTAATTTAGATAAATATTATAATTTTTTTTAGAAATAACAGTCACGCGATTTATTGCCGAATTCATTAAGCCAGATTATTTTGAACTCAATATCTTTATTAGCATTCAAATGAGAGATGTGGTTTTTTTATCTTGTAGATTGTACATCGAGCGTAGAGCCTCGGGACCTTGAGAGCTTAACCAGATCGATTGCATAAGGGATCGCTTTCAGCAACGACAAGATAGGAACGATGGGAAAGGGGAGGGAGAAAAACTGCGGTCAGATCGATTCGAATCAAATGGCCTCGATCGATACTTGTCATTTATATTCGTTGTTATACCTCCCTTGCGTGTTCAGCAGTCAAAGATTCGAATGATTTATGAACCCCAGGATTTAAAAGACGAGGATAGTTAAGGGCTTTGACTGTTAACTCTTTAGCAACAAAAAAAAAATAGAAAAGAGAGAAATATAATTCGATGGTTCTTTATGCTCTGCAAGATTACGATTTCTGATTTAGGCTGGATTATTCCATCTTTCTGTGAACTTCAACTCACTGTCTTACTCTTTTACGTTCTTACTCTTTTACTCTTTTGTTTATCTAATAAATAAATTACCACATAGTTTATCTAAAGATAGAACGACTGACAATCGAGCGATTTAAATAGTAATAATAATAATAACACTTTATTGAGTGCAACTGTTAACATTAAATACAAAATAAACAGATAGAAATACAAAAATATTCAACTATTTAGATGCAGGAAAAAGAATTTCAGATAAGAATGATGATTACACCATGATTACCAGCAAAGTATGTGTTCGATTTTTGCTAGTTCAATGTCCTCATTAAAATTGTTAAGCACTCGCGCAGCGCCGTATTATTTTTAAATTTATTTTTTTATATTAATTTTTAAGTACGTTGATATAAAGGTTATTTCCATCGGTTCTCTCGGGAAAAAGTTATTGTCGGAATATGTGAGCGAGGTATGTAAATAAGTAAACATCCGCGGAATGTAACGGAGGAGAGAAACGACGAGATCGCCTAGTCGCCATATTTAAAATGATGTCGATGTTGTCTCTCGATTTCTAATTTACAATTTCATAAAGTATACACGTGCACAAATATTTGCTAGTTATCAAGACTACATTCACAACTTGGAAGTTTGCGAGCCATATCGCGTGACATTAACATCTCGAATTCGTCATCGGCAGATAGGAAGTCGTTCATGTAGTGTTTCGCTCGGCGTTTATGCATGCAAAATGTATGCCGCACCGATTTGAATATTTATCTCCTGAGAAATATTCCGGTATTCATGTTGCATTTATCGATTCGTTTTTCGATTTTGCCTGAGCATTTAACAAAAATAGTAACACGTCTATTTTTAAACATGAGCTAACTAAAAATAGAAAATTCTGAAGGTGCAATTTTTAGAATACAGATGGATAAAAGAATATTATCCTCTTTTTTAAAAATTAATTTTGTTATTTAAGCCACCTTTAATGTTTTAATTTGTTTCTAAAATGTAATATTGAAACGTGTTAAATATCCACGGAAAGGATAATTTTCCTAAAGTATCTAAAACGTTAACTACATACAGATTTGAATAATTTTGTTGAACCGTAAAAATAATTGCGTAGAATACCAAACTAGTTGCTAGAATGTGAAAACTTTTTGCAGCATTGTTCATTATGCTTGAGATATTTCAATGTAATTATTTCGAATATCCAATAAAATTACTTTCAAATCTGTATTAAATTAAATTATTGAATTCTTCAGAAAATCGTTTCTCCCGTGCATAATCAGCGTTCATTATCTCGCTACAATTTGTTCTTACATATGCCATTACCATTTGATCGATGTACAAGAACGTACTTCATAAATTATTCGATATGTATCGAACCGATTAGCGTAAAGTGTAATGTAACCATTGAGATTCGAGGCGGATAACGCGAGGCGCATAAAGTGAAAATTTCACGGTCTGGTGTGAGCGAGGTGCGTGAAGTCGCGATTTGCAAATCGAATACCTGAATGACGAGAAAGAGAAAGAAAGAGGGAGCGAAAGAGAGAACGATGCGCGGCTGCAACCGTATGACGACGGAACTTGGCCAGTGCCAGTGCCTTTCAATCCGCCGCAGCGGCCGAAACGCTGCGTAACAACCGCGATAAAAGTCAGAGCGACGCGTGCCTCTCTTTTCGTAATTCGCGAGCGGATTCGAGAGAATTCAACCGAAGGTTCGAAGATCCAGAAAAGGTCCCGAAATGTCCTAAAGATTTGAGAGAAATCCTGAAAATTAAATGTTCAAAGAATTCGTAAAAAAGAAAGAAAATTCCGTCGATCGAACATTTAAAAATCCACAAATCCGGAGGATCGAGTGCTTGAAAATTCGAGAGTCTCTATAGATTCAGAAGATCAAATGTCTGAAGATTCAAGAATTCAAATGAAACTTCTGGGATCCAAAATTTTAATATATCGATCAAAGATACAGATATTTAAAACCCTATAGAGATAGAAACATATGAATATTCTGCAAAGATTCAAGAACCTAAGGATTGGAAAGCTTGTACGTTTAAAGTTTCAAATGTTCGACGTGATCTAACATGTACAGATCAAAAATCGAACCCGTCTCGCGTCTTCGAGGAATCTCTTTAAGAAACCTTATCTGAATGATGTCAAATCGATATCACCAAGAGATTGAATCAGGTTAGATCTGCAAAAAAATTTCTGATAATTTAATTTCGACATCTTTAATTTCTATCTTAATTCAAGATTGAAGAATCGATCGATCGCGGAAGATATCCGGATCAAAGATATCAAGTCCAAGTATGTGCACGTGGAACACAACGGTCGTTGGACTGATCGTTCGGACCGATCGAGATGAGAGAGCCGATTCCGCGTTAGGCCGTAATCACACTACAAGTTGTCAGTTACGGTTGCTAGTTGTCGGTTCTATTTTAGCCAATCATGATGCAGCGAGTGCAGGTTAGCTGCAACATGATTGGTGAAAATAAATCGTTCGGACCGATCGAATGAGAGAGCCGATTTTCCGCGTTAGGCCGTAATCACGTTACAAGTTGTCAGTTACGGTTGCTGGTTGTCGGTTCTATTTTAGCCAATCATGATGCAGCGAGTGCAGGTTAGCTGCAACATGATTGGTGAAAATAAATCGTTCGGACCGATCGAATGAGAGAGCCGATTTTCCGCGTTAGGCCGTAATCACATTACAAGTTGTCAGTTACGGTTGCTGGTTGTCGGTTCTATTTTCACCAATCATGTTGCAGCTAACTTGCACTCGCTGCATCATGATTGGCTAAAATAGAACCGACAACCTGTAGTGTGATTACGGCTATACATCGGTCGATTTAATAACGGAGTCGACCCTCGGAGACGCGCGCGGAGACTTTTGGCCGGATTCCATTGCGCTCTCACGTATCCGCTGGCAGCGTATCTGCGAATTCCGCGTGCGGAGACTCGATTGCGCAATCATACGACTCGCGGGGATACTCACCCGTCTATCTCGGTACGTCTCCTCCTCCCACCGTTTCTATTTTTCCACACCCACTGGATCCACAGATACTTCGATCGGTCGCTCTCGCGAATCCGCTCGCGGTTATTTACCCCTTTCCGCCGAATTACATTCAACAGCTAATAATAACGAGTGAATTATTGATGATTTCGCGATTGAATAACACGACCGCTCGTGTATATAACAAAGATCCCGTGGTGTGTGACGTTTTACGAGAAGTTGGATGGCACAGTGATACGAGTCAATAATAATAAATTCTACATTTTAAGAGCGCGATGCCCAACTATTTTTCGCGCATGTCGCGAAGTCGTTAGTTTTTCCTTTTGCAATTTTAGAAGAAAAAAAAGATATTAGAAAAATAATAAAGTAACAGAAGTTTACGTTAAATAATATTTGCAAGTTCCTTTCTTGAAGTGACAAAAATACGCTTCTTAGTCATTGTTCCGTGAGTTTATTTATGCAAACTAGGAGACTTGAAGGAAGAATTGCGAGTGCGTCGCGGAAATATAATTTACAATTGTGCCACGGACTATTATAGATATCTACTATAAGCATTCCAGATCGAGTGAGGGAGTGCCGATAAGAATCGAGTAAGCTCCTTTAAGAGAAAGAGACAATTGGAAGTGTATGTGCGATATAAGGGAATGTGTGAAAGGACGCTAACGAAAAGAAGGTACCGCCGATAATAAATAAATTCTTTCTCGCGTGTAATACATGACATTTATGTGTGCGAGAACAGCAGAGTTGGTCCGTTCATCGATCATCATCGATCAATCCCCGGCGAAGGTGCGCGGTTGTTATCTCGGCTCAATCATTACGTAACGCCTGGCAGAGGCGGCGGCGGCATCCGCGAAAGAAAGAGTGTCGACAGTTGTACTCGTTGAGGCCTGCCGATCGTTCCGGAGCACGATATTTCGGAATATTTCTGACAAAATAAATGGCGCGATCTTCGATCATATATGTGTTCTTTTCTGTATGGAAAGTGCGGTGAAGAAGCATCCGCGGTCCTTCGTGTTGTTTTGAGACCCTATAACAAAGTCTAGCCACGAGCGATTTTTTTGTCAAAATCCTGTGAGACAGAAAAAGGTATATAGTACATACTTTCTTGTAAATATAGAGTGGTAGTTAAGTACTCTCAAAGATTTTAAGGAATGAGTTTTCACACTAAACGGCTTAGTTTCAAAAATACAGGTTAAAGTTGAAAGAAAAATTTCCAAAAATCAGAATTATTTTAATGAAAATTTTGTATATGTTTGAAGGATGTAAAAATCTCATTAAAATAATTCGAAATTTTTTCTTCAACTTAGACATCCTGTATTTTTTAAACCAACAATAAACTGTTTTGGACATATGCAATGATTATACCAAGTTTTTGTCTCAATTTAGTTAAGGAATCACCTTAAAATGTTTTAAAATACTTAACTTATCACTCTGTATACTATTTCATTTTAACTTACTATGTGTGTTTCACTCTATAATCTTAATTAAAATTACAGAGTGAGATAGTATAACTAACTCATTTGCTACCACCGTCGTATTTATAGAATAACATTTTTTTTAATTTTTTTCTGTATGAATATTTTCCATATTTTTTTCACTTTTTTAATACATATGGATTACATATGGAGGAAAACAAATTAAAAAGATGCTGTCCTATAAATAGGATGAGAAGAAATAATAAGCTAAATGAGATAGTATATATACGGAAAAGAATTTAAGTACATATATCTTTTTTTTGAATAAGATTTTGACAAAATGACTCGTAGTCAGACTCTGTTATAGGCTCTTTTTGACAAACACAATAGGTGGAATAAATATTCTTTGACAAAAACAATAGGTACACTGAAAAAAAATATAGTCAATTTTAATAAATATTTAGTTGAATACTGCCAACTAAATATTTATTAAATATAAAGATATATTTATTTGATACAAGAATATTATTAATTTGATTTAACATTCTTTTTTTTACTGAACAAATATTTATTTACGGTAAGTAAATGTTTAATTGGCAGTATTGAACTAAATATTTATTAAAATTGACTATATTTTTTTCTCAGTGTAGAATTTTTTCTGGGCGGAAATTTCGCTTGAGGACGTTGACCCGCGATAAGATCGCGTATTCATTTAGAAAGGCTTTTAGCTCGTGATCCTTTTGCGATATTGGCATGATGGTTCTCTCTCATCCACGATCTGGTTCTGCGCGATAAATACGCGCTGGGAGTACAGTGTGCCCGCGGTTTGACGCATGTGCTAAATCTCGCGCTGGCAATGTACGCGTCCAAGAATTAAAAGTACATTTGGTTATGTGCACGGGGGTTATGCACACCAGGAACGGACTGTAAACAACGGCCGTAAACATGCCGCGGATATGGGTGAGACACTGGCCTCGTCTTGCCATCTAAACGCTAAACGTGACCCATCCCGAGCTTTATGAGGACTTATTTACGCTGTGGCCGACTTAGACCCGTTCGGCTCTAAAAGTAGCTATAAGGGCTCAGCGAATATCATCTGCTACTGACTTTATGCTTGCACGTTCAATGAACATAAATTGAAATGCGTATTAACCTTTAGAGAGTGGGGATTTAAAAATAACTTAAAAAATCTTTTACAGCTTTTTCTTGATTAAAATTTGTTATAATCCATTTTATTGTATTCCTCGTTTCAAAATATGACTGTTTCAGTGCCATTATGATGGTTTTTTCGTCTTGTAAAGGTGGATACTGACGCAAAATAAAATTTATTTCCGTATAGTGAACTTAATTCTAATATATGTCGTATATGACGGTGGCTCGCATTTTAGTTTTATGTCTAATACGATAAAGATTTATGTCGGATAATAAACCAAGTTTTCTGTCTCAATCGATAAAACCGTTATGAATTTGAAGACAAAAAGAGACTCGAGGGAAACTTGGGAAACGGGGCGAAAAAAGGTTCCATACATTTTTCATGAATTTAGCAATAACCACGCCCATTTATCACGCCAAAAAGGAACTACTTAGTTATAATAATAATTTATATAATGTTCCGAATATATTTATAAGAAAATAAACCGTAGGATCATTTAAAAAGTATCGAAATAATTATGATAATAATGTAATCACGATCAGTAATGATCCAATGATAATCAAAAGTGATATCGCGAGTGCACAGTTTGAAGGATAGAAAGAGAGAGTCGCTAAAAACTTCTTTCTTTTCTTAGAAATCTGTAATCGCATTGTTGCTTTTGGCCCAAATAAAGGGCTGGAAAAATTAACCCTTCAGTGTCACTTTAAATATGACATAACTGGATTTTTTCAGCGTTCTTTCAATACTTTTTCCATTGCTTATAACTTATTAATGAAGATACATTCGTTTGCTTGATGATGTTCTTTAATATGTGACAGGTTTGATTGAAAAATTTTATAATATGTTCATTTTTACGATAATTATATTCGAAATTAGACTGGCATCAAAGGATTAACATTCATCAAATGATTATGAGGTTTATGTTTATTTCTACCAATGTAGATTAACTTTAATCTCAGTTTAATTTACTTCTTATCTTTCTCTAGTTCTAAGAATTAGAAAAGGATAAAAAGTAAATTAAACCGAGATTAAAGTTAATTTACATTGATAGAACTGAACTTTAGACTCGGTACTCGTCGTTCTCTTTTAGCACTTACAATTAGCATGCTACGACTACTTCATTATTCTCGTGATTATTCCGATCGTCCATAATTACTTTAAATGACCTTATGGTTTTCTTTATTTTCCATATTGCGATTGCATATTATTATCAACTCAAGCATATCGAGCCTAGATCAATCGACCTTGAATCCAGATCATTTCTTGCCGAATGAAAGAATGGTGCAACCGCGAGTGGCATCGCGGCATCGCGGCATCGACCTCGAGAGCCGCGCCAACCTGGCCGGCTGCACTCGCGTGATTGTCCCGACGAACTAACAACAAACCGCTCGAGTTTCGCGCATGCCCGGCAGCCAAAGATCAGGTTGTGTTAGGTGCAGGTTAAATATGCGGTCGCGAGTATTGGAGAAGGATTGAAAATAGAATGACGGTCGGTTTGCGCAACCGAGCACGTGGGATTGTTGAGACTTCTGTCTATCCTACTATTTCTCTTGTTTTTCCTCAAAGCTTCCTGTACCTCTGACTCCATCAACTGAAATGCTTCTCATTAGTTATCTTAACAAAAATTGTCGTTCGTGACAGCTTCATCTTTGCACGAGGAAGTTGTTTAATTTAAATCTGTCGCTTTCTGTTTTTTTTTTCGCTCTCATTTTCTTTAATTTTGTACTAATATTTTGTATTCTATTTTTTTTTATTTTATTTTATTTTTGCAAAATTTATTATGCTTGAATTTATATATATTGTATCCTTTTTGGTTTTTCTTTGTAATTAATTTTTTTTAGTTTTTGTAAATTTTCTATTTTTTTCGTCATTTTGCTTTAATTTATTTATTCTTTGAGGGCGCAGCTCTAGAATGCTCTCTCTTTTTCTCTCTCCCTCCCCCCCTCTCCCCCCTCTCTCTGTTCCCTTTTTCTCTTTCTTGTAAACATTTTATTTGTGTGCCCATTGAATTCGATTATAATCCGACTACTTTTATTTTAGAACTTGTTTTCCATTTATTGGCGTGTTATATACTGTAAACTCTCTTGTACTTCGGAGGGCTTGTTCTGACATCGCAATAAAATTTATCGTATGCGAGGGAAAAAGAGAACAAGGAAAATCTTTTATCAGAACAGAAGACATAAATCTGTTAATAATGCAAAACTCGGGATATTTTCAATCTCTAATGTAAAATGATTTCTTATGCACAGATTTGATATTAAAAGAGGAATTAATATCTGGATATTTGATTTATGACATGTTGACGTTTACGATGAAATCCATTAAAAAGTATTTTGTTATTATCGTTAATTTCCAACATCAAAATGATTCGTTTGTCGACTTCGCAATTAAATCGTTCACAAACGGAAACGAGACTCATTGTAAAAAGGCTCGTGTCTTTCAAACGTAATATATCAAATTATTGAATCTCCTGTCACATTATTGAATATTCCGTCTGCTATTTTAATGCTATTAAGTCCTATTTTAATACAGACAGAGCTATTGGATCATTTTTCATTAAATCTTTCACTTAAAAGATTAAACACTCTATCATAAAGTTCATTGACTCGCATCTCGATGCAATTTATAAAGATTTTTCACCGGAGAATCTCACGATTGTTTGTTCGCGTAAAAGTAAACTTTATTCAATTATCCGCGCAAGAAACGTACACGTAAAGACATCGTTTCTCTCTCCCCTTGAAATTAGATCCAATCGAGAGAGCGAACGGATAAATAGGCTATTTCAATAAATGCGCATGCATGCGAGCCACGGTTGCTGGCAAGGAAAAGCGGAGCATCGGACTCTGCGGAAATAAATTGACAAATAAAACATCGTTATTACGTGAACGAATTACGTGAGAAAAATCGGAAACAAAGGACCCATTTAGAATTGTACTTTTATTTTGGTACATGGATTAATGGTACGAAAATACACTAAGCTTATAAAAATACGAACATTACACTGAAAGAAAAGATTGGTATTCAGTGTATAAACTAAAATAAATGGATATCGATATCACAAGAATGAGGACGTTACGGTTCAATACTTCGCTTTCAAGCTAGATTTATATGTCCACGTTTGTCTCAACTATCTTATCGCATATTTAAGTTCTCAGGATAACTCGACGACTGATGTTTGTACTTCAGATATTTTTCGAACCAGATAACACTTCCGTTCGTCCTCCCCTCCCGTCCCCAGTCGTTCTTTAATCCAAATTTTTGATACAACGGCACACAGCGATGCACGCGGAGGTTCTCGCTAGTTTAATGCGCGCGTATGTGATTTGCACGTATCCGCGCGCGCGCGCTCCACCACACGCGCGTCGCGCACGCATTTGGGATCCGCTGGTCAATTCGCGGCAATTACCGAGCTGTTGCGACCGGTTAAAGTCACTTAGTGCTTGCGTAGATACGTGCACACGACGAAATCATCCGCGACGAATCTCGCCGGCGGCGACGCAACGGATCCGGCGACCGCCGAAAGGCACACAAAGAGAATTCGCGTAAAATCGCGTACACGTGCTCGCGTCGCACGTGCGAATCAGTGGAGAGTCTCGAAGATTTCCTCGCCTCTCGTCGGAAATAGAAAATCAGATATACGGGGAAAAGTGAATGTAAAGGGTTGCTTTCGATACGGCGCAGCTTCGGAGGTTCTCTTGTAATTTGAATATTTTAATAAAATTAGAGAGAGAGAGAGAGAGAAGAACGTGTGTGACGTAAGTAATTTAATTAGCAATTTGAGAATAATTTGAATTCCTTATGTTAAACATATTCATTTAATTAGCATATGAAAAGCGCGAGCATAATTTCATACTTTAAGAGAGTCGTGTGAAGTTCTTCAATTTTCTAGTTATATAATTTTATATTTAGATACTTCCTTGAGGAACTTAAAATTAGAAGATGGTAGGCGGATATGCTTCTTTTTATTAACTATGCTGAGAAAAATATTAAATTTTAATAAGTATTCGCTTGAGTAATTCTAAGTAAACATATATTTATTTGATACAAGAATCATTAATTTGATGTAGCTATCATTTTTTATCGAGTAAATATTTATTTCCTGTAAGTAAATGTATTTCTTTACTATTCAAAGAAATATGTATTAAGATTTAATAAATTTTTTTCAGAGTATACTTTATTTCTTATCTATCTCAGCTCTATTAAGCATAAATATTAACCGATAAAATGCACATATATAATTCTGTTACGTTTGATTGCGTAAAGCAATGTGTGAAATATAACGATAGCTGTTGTACATCGTCAGAAAAAAATCGTTCGCTCAAGCTGAAAATATTTGAAGCTTGCGATGGCCGAAAGGATTAAATCGTGTACGATATTAGACAAGACACATTGTGCGTTT
>NW_017296059.1:5820947-5834162 GCF_001594075.2 Trachymyrmex cornetzi
ATATATATATATATATATATCCGCGGGTTATCTTCAGGGTTAAGACCGGGTTAACTGTAACTGTGCTTCGTGTGATCGAAAAAAAATGCAAACTTAATCGTGTCTACGTAAACAAGCTTACAAGACCTATTATACCGAACACGCGGCATTGAACGATTAAACTGTCTATTCTTTTGGTTTTTCGTCTAAAAAATCGAACATTTAAAGAGTGAAAATTGAGGGTCGTTGCATTTCATTGTCTGCGAACTGTATAATTTTTCAACATTGTACGAGTGTTCATTAGATCGATTCTTTGTAAATTTTTATTTTACGTATTTTACTTGATTTGTCGCTACTGTTTTCTTACACGAAAAAGTTTTCTTTTATTACCAAGATTTTCGGTTTTTTTTTTATTTTATTCCATATTTTTTTCACTGCCGTTTTCTCGCACACGTTGAGTATTCTACTTTAATTCCGTTTTAAAAATAACATGTGTCAAAGGTTAAGAATAGCGATACTTTATAAAAAGGTCGTGTACGTTGATGAATTAACGACGTTGACGGCAACAACAATATTCACATACATGGGACGGCATGTAACGCTACTGTGTCGTAAGAGATGGCTTACAGTTGATAACGCTTTATGGTTTGAGAATTAGCGCCGGTTTTTTTTACCTCGAGACGCGTCTTGTCAGTTGTTGAGCAAAAAGATATTCGTCAACAGGAAAATTTTGAAATTTACGAAACTTCGGAAATTCCAAGGCAATCAAGATCGTTGTCTTTTAAATTACTCTGTAGATCGCGACGCGATTTTTTCGTTCAAGATGTTTGTGGTGGATCTATCAGTTGCGAGGTAACGCGTTTCCATGCGTTCGTTCTAAAAGCGTGAAAAATCATCGCGGCAAAGTGCGACGCGCGGAAAAAGACGTCGATTGGCAGTCACGAGCCACCGGTTACATAAGCGCGTTCTCGTGATTACAGCGAGCCTTCTGCCTCGTGCTGAAGGAGAAAGAGAGAGAGAGAGAGAGACGTGATCGTTTCGCGACAGTCGAATGGATAGAAGGAGAGAGAAAAAGAGAGATAGAGTGCACGAGGGCAACGACGCGCCGTCGTCAGAGAGCACGAAAGTCCGAATGGATGCTGAATGATCCGGGACGGCGAGAGTGATGAGATAGTAATGTGCGTGCAGCGCATGGTGCGTGTCGTGCGGTCGGTTTACGCGTGCATCTGCAACTGAGAGGCAGTAGGAGGAAGGTACGAAATCATTTGAAAGTGATAGGAAACTTTTCCGTCTCCAATCGTAGAAATATAATATAAATATTTACAATCGAATAGTACATCGATTGTAAATATTTATATTATATTTCTACGATTGGAGCTGGAAAATTTTTGAAAAGTGATATAAGTCGAATGGAAAATTCCAAATATTCTTCGAAATTCTGTAATGTAATAATCCATATTTAAAAAAAAATTACTATAATTTTGCGACAATTTGTAGACTTCTACTTATTTAAAATTTATTTTGAAAAATGATTTTTTCAAACATTCCAAATAGAATTCTTGTTTTTTAATTTCTATTTTTCTGTTTTTCTCTTGAGTGTAAATATATTCGTGTACTTCACACAAATCAAAATATTTTAGATAAAGAATTAGTGTTAAACAAAGTATAATAGCTGCAGGCTATTTTTATTGATAATAGAAAAGATATCTTTGAATAACTTCTGGAATAAATTTCTGAAAGAAATCAAAATTATTTGTTATTTTAAATTATAGCTATAACTAATGTTATAATTGTAATTTGAAATAATAAATATTATTGTGGCTCATTGATATTGTTAAAATCTGTAATTATTACATTTATTATTAAGTGGTATGGAAATCTTTAATTTTTGTTTATTAAGATAAAAAATTATTAATCAAAAATTCTATTATTAAATTACCGGAAGGTGATAATAATTATTAATAATAAAAGGATAACTGTTAAATTCTTGGAAATCCATTGAAATAAACACATTCTGCTATTACGTCTGTTTATATTATCATTAGGGAAACAATCGTTAAATTATAATGAGTATTTGAACGTTATGGGGATCAGTTTTTTCGTTCGTCACCTCCGAAAGATTTTTCGCAGGCTAATCGCTGCGCTCGTTTTAAACTTCCGGAGTTATGTTTGCCTAATTGACGGCTGCCTGTATATCCCCAGATGTCGGACAGTAGCGAATGATTTCGTGAATGTACACGTGCTTACGTATGGAACATTTCGTGATAGACTGTATAACAGCAAATTTCGTGCATGCGTGATTTCACGATTGATAAATATCGAGTACGTCTGCGTATCGCGTGCTGTATGTCGTAACACGGTATCGTACGACTGTCACTCGTTTGATAAGAACATCAACCATGCACGTTGATCGTTGAAGAGAATTCTTCAAGTTTAAGAGAATTTAATGGATTACGTACATTTCCATGCATCGAATAACAACTATAGGAATAATGAGATGAACATTCCTCAACCTGTACCTATATTGTCATTGAACATCTTAATTTCCATGAAGAAGAAGAAAAGAACTTGTTTTCTAAAATTCATCGTATAATTATTTAAAAAAAGTTAATAAGTAAATTATCAAGGAATTTAAAAATCCGATTAAAATTAGATTAAAATCCTCAAGTTAAGCTTCGCGATATCGGTAACATCTTATTATTTCTTCTTGGCGTCCGTTGATCCTTTTCGATCTTCCTAGCCAAGTTTTGGATTAACGAGTCCCAGGATACATGGACACGTTATCCACGTCGGCGGTTCGTGATTTTGCTTACAGTGGGATCGAGCACGAAGATGAGGTATACAGCGTGCGCCAACTGGCCGCGCGTGACAACGACGCCAATTTGGTGAAGATAGAGAAACCGTTGCCGGTCTTGGTGCCAACCGGTAGTAGTGCTGTATCGACGACGGATTCGAGTCAGGTATCGCTGAACGACGAGGAGAAGATTCCCGTGGAGGAATCAACCGTCGACGACGAGTCCAGGAGCGACGATCGACCGTTCGCCGTCACCGCGTCGATCTTCCATTCAATCGACGAAAAGAGCGACTGCAAAGCCGATTCGCGGAAGGACGGTGCCTTGCCGAAACACGCCCAGAAAGAAAAGGCATTCGTTTTCCTCGAGAAGGCTCTCAAAGAGTCTCTGGAGGAGTCGATTAAGGAGAACGACGTGCCGGCAACGGTGAACCGACAGTCCTTCGCTAAGAAAACGCCTTTTATATTCCAGGTATGGTTGATCCTTCCGATGTACGAGCGGTTTGATTTTGAAATTTTGAAGATCTCTGCTAAGAAGCATGAAATTAGAAAAAAATTACTAGAGATTTTATTTCTATAGTTGCAAGTTTAATTAGTGTAACTGTTATTATTCTATTATATAATAATCGTTATTTTTAGTAAGATATTTGAAATAATATGAATGATTTCCAAATCTTTCTCATCTCTAATTATCGTTTATTGAAAATGTTTGTCGGGCCAGTATCACTTATATATCACAATACGTTAATCCCATATTGCTTATACATTTCGTTATCATCTTAGGATGATAAAGTAAAAATAAATGATATTTTTATCTCTCTTTCTCCTTTGAAGGAGATATCTCATATTTTGAAAATGATTAACATTAAACGATTAACGTAATGGAAATATCTCATACTTGTATGGGTCTTTATAGAAAAATTACAAATTCAGAGGATATGATTAAATTTCTAAAAGTCTTAATTAAATCTTTTACGCCTTTCTTGTACACTCATCTTGTAGTACATTTCATAAATTTTATGTAAGAAGTACAAAAGTTTTTAGTAGTGTGAAAATAATTAAAGTAAACATTAATAAGCAATGATATTTAATCAAAATTTTTCAAAAACGGATATTTTTATGTAAGAATTTAGATTATAATTTCCATGTTATCTGTCAATTATTGTAATCCAAATCCCAGTTGAAAGTATAATACTACTTGATTTTTATAGCAAGTGCTGAGTGTAGCAAGCTTTATGCTAACTGTTCTTTTATATCGAGCCATAATCTTTGGCCTCTTCCCCTCTAGATCGGTCATGCGATCTTTGTTTCAGGGTAAACCGACGGTGGTGAACGATTCATCAGACAGTGCTAAACACCGTGATCGTCCACAGTCAGTCACAAGACATCTATTCGCACCGCTCGCGACTGCCGTGCAACAACAGGAACAACAGCAACAACAGGAACAGTCACAATTATCCTGTCGTCCGCAAACGGCCACAGCGAGCATTTTCGCGCCTCGTACCGAGGATATGAATAAAGGCTTTTTGACTTTCAGCGAGGATCAGCCGGGTCTCACCAGTGCGTATTTTTCTCTGCGAAAAAGAAAAGTCGAGTCTTTTCCAAAGCGAAGGCCAGAAAGGAGTCGCTGACCCTCATCCGTATTGTCGACTTTTCGCGAGAAAAAAAGGATTCGAGGGAAAAAGATAAGAAAAGATATTATGACATACGAGTTGAGAATTATTTATCTTTCTCTAACAGAGCATATTTTCATGACCCGCAGAAATTTTGTCTGAAGAAAGATATATGTAAGAAATAAATAATAATTATTATGTGATTTTTCTATTTTTTCATTTTCAATCCAATTATATCAGATTTAATTTGGTGACTCAGAATAAAAGTTAAGACTCAAATGATTTTCTTAATGAAACTATTGATTTGGGATTCCTTTTTTTGTATCGAGGTTTTCAATTTTTCTCGCGATTTATGTGAACATTTCGTTTTTTACGAAATCTCCTCTCTGGTCGATGTTTAATCATCTGAAGTCATAAATAATCAATTAGAAAGAAGATCATCATAATAAATCATGTTTTTTCCGTTTCGTAGTGTTGAAAGACGAGCCGGAGGACTTGACACATCTCGCACCTACGGCCGGTGACGTGTGCGTACCTTTGGAGGACACTCCCTTCTTATCAGATATGTTGGATGAGTTTATCTTCGGTAACGATAACTATGGCTGTCCTCTATTGAGTCCGGGAGACACTCTGACACCGGAGTTACGTTCCGCAGATCTCTCGGGATCCCTCAAAGACGCAGATCTCATGGACACTACTAGAGCCAAGAATGCGGTCGATCGTTTAGCTGATAGTGATCCCTTCATGTACGGTGACTCGCCCGGAAGTCCCTGTGGCATCGATCCGAGCACTGTGTCACCGTCCCTCTCGAAGTACCGACAAGTAAGCGACAAAAAATTTACACTTCAAAATTTTCTTTTCTCAAAAATATAATATTAACGCACGTATCGACATGTGTATTAATATAATTATCGTTTTAGAGTCCTGAGCGCAGCGTGGACTCATTAGGTAGTCCTACAGGAGGTAGCGGCGGCGGGGGGGGCTCCAAAAACGAGGATGAGATGCTTATGTTAGGTATCAGCGATAGTATAGCAGATGAAGAATTAGCGCTCAGAGCACCCTATATTCCGATGTCGGACCAGGACGAGGCGTTAGAGTTCCTCATTAATGATAACATGGTAATGTGGAGCTCGTCGCAATCTGCTGACAAAGGATCCTCGAAATGGTGAGTGCCTCATTGGATCTAATCAATATTGACAATATAAAAATTTGCGCTATAATAATAATTACAAACCATAACTATAAAATCAATAATTATACAAAATTAAAATATAGTAAAAGCGTGAAAAATAAAAATATATTATAGTAATATTTTTTTTCTATGCATTTCTTTGTCCTCTGTTTTTATTTTACTACTTATTTTCTGGTAGGTTACTCGACGATCGAGAGCAACGTAATTCCGAATCCAGTCTGGCACAGTTACTACGAACTGATCAAGCAGTATCGCGGCGATACAATGATCACGGTGGAGGTTTGCTAAATTCGACGCAGATATTGGGACAAACACCTAGAAAAAGTAAGCGTCTGTTTTTTCTTCTCATCCATATTTACTATACTAATTTTATTTTTTTTATATTTGCAAATATTATGTTGTGATAATGTATTATTAACTTCAACAATTTAATATAAATGTACAATAATAAATTAATCTTGCAGACATGCTTTTCGAATCCGATCGATGGTCCTCTCATCAGGAACGTCCCAATAAACGCATTCACTCCGAACTTAATACGGACTCTGAAAACGAATATAAGCGTCTTAAGTGCGAGCACTCGTCATTTGAGCGTATAAATCTTGAAGATACTTTGGTGACGAAGCAACAGCGGCAGTCGACAACGCTTCATAAGAAGTCGCCGCCGACTCTCGGTAACACCTGTGGCAGCCAGCTTCTGCGTCGCCTCGTTTCGTCACAGATACCAAGTATCGTGTCACAGGTGGCAACTTTGCCTGACAGTAACGGCCATATTCGCAGTGACAACGAACGTCATCGCGAGGACTTTTCGAAGCAGCGTGATAGCGACCTCGACGATATCATCGATTTTGTTGAATCGGAAGGCGACCGCGGTGGGGGAGGAGGCGGAGGCGAAAATCACGGCGGTATCGGTGATGGCCTAGACAAGATTGATGCAACAAGTCGGAGAAGGAATCCTTCCTGCGGCACTGGTGGCAGCAGTGTGCTAATGAATCTCCTGGTTTCCGGCTGCGACGTGAGTGCAGGATATGTTTGCTTCGTGAAGCCAACGATGAAGAGCATCGGGAACTCGTGAGGACGCTTCCGGGAGGAAGCAAGCGTCCGAAGACCTGCCTCCTTTTGGCCGCCGTCTTGTCGTTGTTGATTTTTCTAAAACAGAAATTTGCATGCAACACGAAAGTTCATCGATTATCACACGGTTGATTTTCGCCAGATTGAGATTATAGATGGAGAGGATGAGCTAAAGGAGGCGGTGTAAATGCTAGTTTCTGTGGTATTCGATCGCGATTTCAAGCCGATAGAAGTTCTTCCTACTTTTTATACGTCCGCTTGTTCCTCGAGTTTGCATCCGCAAGCTCGAAGATCGCGTCTGAGGTTTCAAAATAGAAAAAGGGAGAGTGTAAAGTTGCGTCTTCACAGAAAGAGATGCAAAATGAGTTTGTTGCGAATTGCGAATCGAAGAGAAGGAGTCATAGATAAGCGAGATAGTTTCGCTTAATCGTTTAATCCAGAAATGCACTGCGTGCAATGTTTATTTTACAATATAAAAGATATAGTATAGTTTATAGATGACTAATGCTTTTGCTCATATTGAACATAATGAGGAAGGAAAAAAGAGATCTACGAGTTTTATTATAACATTTCTAGAATTGTATGCGTGATTAGATAATTATATAAGCAGCATTGCTTTGGAGTGCATCCTAGGATTAAACGAGCTATACTTTAGAGTCATGTTATGTACACAAATTGCAAAGTATATGGAATTGTTGATTGAATGTTATGGAAATACATGGAACATCGAATCACCTGATCAGCTGCGTTTCGTTTCCTCCCACTTTCGTCCTTTTCCGTCCACTGCCGTTCTACGATTCACAATTTTATCATCAAATCTGTCGCCAAGACTCATCTTCGGATAGACGTTCAATATAATAAATTAAATAATATAATAATTAAAATGATTTTATTTTATCAAACTATATTATTAGCAATTGAAAACGTAAAATTCGAATTTCTTTTATAAAAAAAATTAATATATTGTTAAATACAAAAAAATGGTATAAATTATTTTATATATTTTCATTATTTTTGGAAATTTATCTAAGTTTTAGATAGTAATTTTAATAAACTTTTTAATTTGTGCACATATATATTAATTATTTGGTTTCAAATTACAAAGTAATGTTAAAATAAATTTAAAAAATGTAAACCTAGACAGATGTCAATTATTGGATAATAATGGATTATATCGGATACATGGTCGGTCATCAAATTCTTTAGTTACCTGATAAGAATTATGATCACGAGATGGTTATCGTCTTTACGATCTGCACAAGGCTTACCTTCGTCTAGATCATGCGACACGATAGTCACAGTCGCTTTGCTCAGTAATCGTTCATTTACATTTATGAAACGTTTCTGGAGTCACGCGAACGACGAGGAATGGGGCTCTTGAAGAACATCGAGGGCATTAAAAAGCGGTTTATCGCTTAACGTGTCACTTATCAGCATAATCTTCTCTCTACTCTATCCTTTTGTCTTTTCTGTGAAACGCAGCAATAATTTATTTGTTTTCAGTTTTTCAAGCCAATAAAAACAAATTCATTTGTCAGGTAGTTAAACTCTTACTTAAAAATTGGAAAATATAAAAATTGTAGATATTTATATATGATGATAAAAACCAATAGAAAATTATTGAATTTTTTATTTAAATAGGATTATATATATATATATATATCATTGTAACAATTCTATATACTTTGCCATTTTGAATACTTAAAATGAGAAATCTTCGTAATAATCAAATTTTAAATTAGATATCTCTTCAAATAAATTAAAAATTTAATTTATGCTTAATTGTTAAAATTCGTCGACTCGTTCTCATATTTTTTTAACGTATTTTACGTATCTCACATAAAAGTAACAAATCAAATGATAGTGATTTTATTTTTTAGGATCCTTTGATGAGTTCTCGTGATATGTCAACTGTATTATCGAGTAACCTGACTCCGTTATCCATCAATGTGGACAATCAGATAGTTCCACACTGTGCGAACACAGGTGTCATATCTTTGCCTGATCATCTTAGCCCGGACACCAGGAAGCATTTAATTGGGCCCTTTACCGTCAGTG
This sequence comes from Trachymyrmex cornetzi, assembly GCF_001594075.2. Classification (NCBI taxonomy): domain Eukaryota; kingdom Metazoa; phylum Arthropoda; class Insecta; order Hymenoptera; family Formicidae; genus Trachymyrmex; species Trachymyrmex cornetzi. The sequence continues at coordinate 5,829,652 of NW_017296059.1, forward strand.
AAGGGGACGGAGGTACTCCTATAGTCTCACCCACGACGTCCGCGATGGCATCTTTCGACAGCTTTGATTGGATCCGCGATGGATCCACGAGCCTGCTTCAAGTGGGATCAGATCTACTCGGGGGACTGCTGGATCGAAATCTAGTGTGATCCAGCGCGATGCGATTTATACAGACCTGCCAAAAAATCGATTAGGGAAATTAGAAGCAGGATTTGTTCAATATTCGCTTTTCCGTAACAAGTCTTAGAAATTGTTTTTTCACTCTTTTTTGTAACACGATCCGAGTTGTTGCTTATTGTAATCAAATTATAATTAAACTATTAATTTTAATGTGTTCTTTTAACGTCACTCGATTTCAGAGTCTGTGCAATATACTAAATAAAGAGCGGAAAAAAAATTACAGTGCAATCAAAACGTTACGCACAAAGAGATTTTATACGAATCTTGCTTCTAATTTCTGCGTGTAAATAGTCGGTTAATTCCCGGTGCTCTTTAATAATTCGCTAAGCATCCGAAAATCTCAGAAATGAGATAAATGCAGTTTATATTAAATGTTCAAAAGAACGTTCGATTAATGTAAAAGTGATGCGACTCGAGAAGATATAAATCCAGATTAATTGATATTTTTTATTGATATTTAATCTTTTTACGATGATTTCTTTAAATACTTTAAGTAGCAATCGATTCACGCCACTTCAACGTTCAATCGATACTTTTTTATACAGTTTTTTGAAATTTGTGTGTGAACGTTTGTGACAGCTAAATGTGTCAACACGTTTCCACGAATTAACAAAAAAAAAATTATAATCTGTACAATGACGAGCTGCGTAGCGAATTAAGTTTCACAGGATGATGCCGTGTTGTAAAAATGCGAGTCATATCTTTCAATCAAATCGGTCAAAGGCTATAACCGTTTTTATGACGAAAAGAAGACATTTCTTTAAATTCTTAAAAATTTTGTGCATCAATATACAGATTTTATTAAAAAAATTTCTTTTTGTAAGTTTGATTTAATGTTTTAGAAAATTATTTTCTACTACGGGTGAAATTTAATTCTAGTTCGATTACTTTGCTTTTGCAAAATAATTTTGATTCGATGCGATAGAATTTAGAATGTAAGCATAATAAAACATGCATAATTATCAAGGAAAATGGGATACTAGATAAGATGTTATCTAATAATAATAATAAGCATCGAACTTTAATGTACTCAAAAATTTTTAGGCATTCAGGATAAAACAGTTTCGACTTAAAAAGAAAAAATGAATTATTTGAATATTTTTAATGGAAAATAAAATGTTAGCCTTTTGACAGCTCGATCTACTTTTCTCAAAAGTTGTATATAAACGAGTGCATTTATAAAAGCGATGAAATCGAATTTCAAAAAGTAATGAGTAACTATTTCATCATTTTGAAATTCAAGAAAGTTAAACATCATTAAAACATAAAAGAGTAGAGAACTTCTTTCTCACTTTTCAAAAATGAATATTAGTTTTATTTTTAAAAATATAATGTGTGTCAAAAGCAAAGAACAAAGTATTTCTGCGACGTCTCTTTTTATACTTCACGTAATTTAATTCTAACATTCCTCCAAACTATGTTTTGTATGTCTCCGGAATGAAACAGACGGAACAATAAGAACGTCGATTATCCGATTTCTTATTCTGATTGTTAAAATTAATAGAACGTGACAAGTTGCTGCGTTTATTATTGCATATCAAATTAGGAGATCGTAACGACATTTTTTTCATGTGGCTGATTATCGTCGTCTTTACTAATTGTTATTATTATTACTAGGTTTCAACCATAATTCATTTGTTGCTGCTGCACCATGATTATTTGTTGCATACGAATAATTTCTTATGATTAGCAGTATATTTGGCAGTACAATTATTACTGCAGTTACTACTGTCATTTAAATTGAGACATATACGTTTTTCTATTATAATTTTATTATTTTAATACATTATATTATTACAGGTCTAATTATATTATAATAGTATTGAATTAATAGGTAATTGACGGTATGATGTGCATACGATATGAATATAAAAAAAAAGATAATCAATATTTAGAAATAAATATTTCCAAAAAAAGAGTAACATATTTTTTTATTTTTTACTAATTATAATATCATAAATTTTAAAATGAAGGTTCTGTGTTTATAATTACATTAATTTAAATAAAGCTCTCTTAGAACTTTTGGACTGTATCTTTACGAAACTTATATTCTCTTAATATCTTATTGATTTTTGAAACTTGAAATTAATATTGGGCTTTCCATTTAGTGACGACAAGTCAATACGAACATCATTCTATCTTTCTTGGCATTCAGAATTTATTATTCAATTAGCGGCTCCCCCTGAAAGTACTGGAGACAATACGGCTCTTGGCATTCAGAGAGTAATAAGAAGATAAGGATGAATGCTTTCCAACAAGAAACACATATACGGTGTGACATGGTGTATCATTATATTCTTGTTGTTCGTCAGTGTTAAACGAGGATGAGATGATTACTGTGTTGTACTGAGTCGCTTGTTAGAAGACACCCTAATATCAATTGCGCACAAGTCAATCACAGCATGCTAGAAAAAAAATAAAAAAACTCGCTACGTCGCTGTGATTGGCAGTGGGCAGGGGGCACACAAAAAACTTAAGGCAGTAAGAGTAACTAAAAGTATAGCTGAAGTGATATAATTTTAAGGGAATTAAAATAATAATGCATATACTTTTCAAAATTAAAAAAAAAATTAATAAAACACTTTAATAAAACCTACATTTGATACTTGTCTTGTGAATATATAAGTGAATATATACTCTTCCGTATTTCTCTTTATCACCTATTTATTAAATAAAACGAAAGTTTTAAGAATTTTGCCTTCCGAGCTTATATTACATACAGATATCTCGATTTCCTGAGGACATATGCCACTTCAGTTTTGGCAAACTGTGAGTGACTTATTCTTGATGAACTGACAAAATTTACATTAATATATTTAAGTTTCGTTTATGTTGACTCAAAAAAAGTCGAAACGTTCGAAAAAATGTCACTGATGTACAGTTTACTGAATAAATGGTAAAAATTCGTTAATATTTTGCGTATTGTGAACCGCATTGTACTCTCATATCAGCCCATTTCTTTAATTGTTAGTTATTGCTTTAAGAATTTTTATGATTTTAAGTTTAATAAGATAAACATTTGTGTTGCCTCTGCGCGACAAAATTTTTCAAACTTTATAATCAACTCTCGTGATTTTTTGGAATATATGGATTTAAAAAATTCTTTGAATATGGCAAAAAAAATGAAATAGAATGCGTGGATTATTATTTCTATTCTTATTATTTATTATTATTTCCATTTCATTAAGAATATGTACAAAATATACGTACTTGCAGAAAGTGTAAAATATTGGGTTGAAGAAGAAGTTGGAACGTCGAGTGGTTCGCCGCTCAGTGTGATTGACTCGCGATCTGTAGATCCGGGTTCGATTCCACCTGCGTCCATATACGCGATTTTTTGCGCTAAGAGCCGAAAATGGCTCCACCTGGTGATTAAAAGAAGTCAACCAGCGCCGTAAGAATTCGGCGTTAATTAAACTGTGGGTGTGTTCCCATTTGCTGATTTCCAGTATACTGTATAGTATCCAGTAACTGCCATATTGTATTACTGGGAGAAGCGTTTCCTTTCTCTAGTAAAAAGATCCAGTAAAATCATAACCTAAATTCGTACGTGCTTCAGAGAATCGTTTTCTCGGGCGTTTAATAAACACACCCTGTATAAAGTCCAAATTACTGAATTTGAGAATGGATAAAAATCATCTACTATTCGAAGAAATAATTAGTAGTTGATTACACCTACGATTATTTAAGATAGTTTTAAAATAAAAACAGACTATAAATATCGTCCCATGTTTAGAGTTTCACAGTTGACCAAGGCTTTTCCTCTGACGCGACGTTCATAGACAGAGATGGCGGATATTTAGAGAAAAAAGATGCTTAGAAACTAGCTAAGGACACCATGGTTCCGATGCTCCGAACGGCAGGCAGCGCCGAAAGCTAGTAGAGACACGCTAACAACACGTGCACGCACATGATGTGCTTATAGTTTATAAGCATCTTTCTTTGAATATCGGCCGTCTATGTCTATGAATGTTGTGTCAAAGGAAAAGCCTGCCAACTGTGAAACGCTAATGGAGTGATATTCATAGTCCGTTTTTATTTTAAAACTGTCTTAAATAATGTTTTAAGATGCTAATACAGACCTCTGCTACACGGCACGCTTAATCGGGTTTAATAACATCCGTAGTTATGAAATTGGCCAATCATAGCTTTTCGTCGGGAGAATGGAATGATTGTGATTGGCCAGTTTCATAACTACGGATGTTATTAAACTCGATTAAGGGTGCCGTGTAAATGTAGTCACAGTCTTCGGATTGACTTATGACATCTTAAGGCCCGTCTACAATACACGGAGTAAGAAGTAAGAGTAAGAAATTGACCAATCACAGTCG
>NW_017296059.1:5834388-5918206 GCF_001594075.2 Trachymyrmex cornetzi
AAGCTTCGACTATGAATACGGGCCATAGCCAGGCACATCCGTGATCGATAAATCGTCTCCGTGCTTATCGTTGGTGCGAAACCCCTACGCACCTCGGCTAAGAATTTATCTGTATTCTGCAAATGGCACACGAAGAGTGAATCAGTTGCTGCCTCGGATAAAAAAAGACATTCCTAAGAATAACAATTAATACTAGAAATTTAAAATGCCTATTACGATCGAAGAGCTAGATCTTCATTGCTTTAAATAATTCAATCTTGAATTACTAATATATACTATATATGCTATATTACTAATATATACTATATATACTATATATGTACTTGAATACATAACATATTGTAGTCTTTTCAAACTACTTTCAACATATTAACATCTTTATAATATGATGCTTGATGATAGCATTAAATTATTAAATTGCTTGTCAATTTAATTCGCGATTACTAGAGTAGTTTTAATTGCGTTCGGAAAAACAATTCGGCGCGCAGTTTGAAAAGACTACAATATGGTATATATCGACCGTAATATGCATTTTAAATTTCTAGTATTGACAGAATATTTAACAATATAAATGCTCCCGTATGTTAATTTTTTAAATTTTTTACAAGACGTATGAGTAATCTATTTTTAATGCGTCAGAATAATTCTGATGCAACATACTATGATACACAACAAAGCCACTAATACAGCTTTGCGAAAGCACTGAGGCATATCCGTCATCTAAAGAAAAATGCGTGAACCGTACACTGTACAGTCATTTGAAATATAGAGATTCTCAAAATCGGGGACTGCGCACGCAGTATACAGTATTGCAAATTCAAACAATCAACAATCCGTATCTTATCTTATCTTTCCCAAAAGCGCTTCTACTCTTATTATCAAAATATTCGATTTTTATTGGTCTTACAAAATAAAAACGATAATTCGTTTCTTTTAAATCGAATCCCGTGAGAAAATGCATAGAAAAAGATCCGTGATCTGAGAACCCCGGACGCGGAGTGACGCACGAAGTTAGCCGCATCGAGCGCCGAACAGACCGGGCGATGATTGGCAAGAAGATCCTCACGCTCGGCCAATCGTGGCGCGACACGTGGTTAGATGGAGACGGTGACAACCGAGAATCAGTCAGTTGCGTCAGTTTATTCGCGTCACTCGCATCGCTCGGTGGTGAGATTTGAAGTGTTTTGTTCAGACTGATATCAGTCGACATCCAGGCTGGATCCGTCATCGAAGGAACGACGCGATCGAAGACACGGAGAATTGTCTTTGTAGCGCGAGAGAGGCCAGAAGTTAAAGAATATATCGAAAAAGTAGGACGCGTCGCGTCACGTCGCATGGCGGATTATGAGCTCCGTGAAGAGTGTCATCATCACCCTGCCTAAGGGAGTGCCCAAGGCGATCCCGAGGACCGAATCGTCACGCAACTCGCTACCTAAGCTGAACTTCACGTCAATCCTGGTGGACAAGGCAAGGATGGACAGCAGGAAGGTCGTCTCTGATCAGCAGGAAGAGATGCGCGATGACGACGTCGCGACGCTCCTCGAGCCCGTGGACACCCGCGTACGTGGAAAGAAACGCCGACTGGATCATCTAACGTGGGAGGAGAAGTTGCAACGAAAGTAAGCGAGAGAATCCAGTTTACTTTTCAGAATTATTTTTGTCAACTTTAAAAATTCATAGTTTTAAAAGAATTCGAATTTTCGAAAGTTCGGAGTTAAGTTTTGAAAGAATTTGAAAATTCGGGATAATTATACACTTTTCTACAATTTCTATAATTTCATATATTTCTAGGAATGTCGTCCACTTGACGCTCAATCGCGAGTATTGTTTGTTTTTGTTTAGTATTTAAACAATAAGATAAACAAGGATGAAATGATTCTAAAAGTGTTGCGAGTACTAAGTGGAAGTGTCGACGACTTATAATTCTGTTAACATTTGTTCGCATTTATTTGAATAAGATTATTGACGTTACACTTTTTACATTTAGAATTATCATTCTGATCGTTCTTTGCTTTTTGTCTCTTCAACGCTTTAAGCCTATTCTACAATGTGTTCTTTGTTTCCTGTTTCTTATTTTTTATTTTTTGCTTTTTTCTCCTTTGCAACCGTTTTATCGACAATTTTATTTCTTGCTATTTCTTGTATTTCTTGGTTCTTTCGACGATCGAAGTTCGTTAACTTTTATCTCAGACGATATCAAACAAAAAAAACCGGATAAGAAGCAAAAAGACAAGATGTAAAAAATAGCAAAAAGCAGAAAACAGAAAACAAAAAGCACATTGTAGAATAGGTTTTATGTATTTATTTCGTTTTAAGTGCAGTTTTGAAAGTTTCAAGAAACGCGAACAAACCTGTTGTTAAAATAGAACGCATTTCATAAGCACAATCCATTAAATTAATTTATAATTAATTGAATCGTCGAATCTATAAAGTATAAAAATTCTGGTTTCAAAAGTTTATCCTATATAGAATTACATCAGTCAGGGACTTGCATCAGCATTACTCATGGCAATGGTTGACGCTTATCAGTTTAGCTTATCACAGATTGTGTTTTGCTTTAATAACAACCTCGGCAGTCGCATAATGTTTAGTGTTCAGTAGGCGTGTTTTTTTTACCTGGCTTGTAGATAAATCTTATCAATTTATCAACGAGTAGAAATGTCCAAACGGTATTTCTCAGTGAACGTTTCAAAATTCAGGCCAGAACACAGATCTTTACATAACGCATAAAGTATAACGGGCTTTCAACAATATAAAGCCTCTTTACCTAAACTTTAAATCTTTAAATCACAAAAAGTTAATCTATCATAATCGGATGTGAGAAGAATAATCGACCACGATTATTCTTAGTCAGTTTCTTAGGGCTTAAGACTCTAAGCTTAAATGACTTATTGTAAAAGCTCATAAGAGAATTGATCGATCAGTCTTTTCTTTATGAAAATGAAATGAAGGACTGACTGGCTGATTCTCTTATACTTTATACAATATATATTATAAAGGTGCTTCGGCCTTTAAAATTATGAATATTTACATGAGATTCAAGGATGTACAAAAGTGCTTATTTCGGAATAACTTTGTTGCGAAATATTTTCCGCGTAATAAACGGCGACCACCTACTTGTTACGTATCACTTTGATGATTCGTTTCTATTGACGCAAATGCAATTACGCGATATCGCTATATGCGAACATCCGGGAAATAATTAATTGACGGAATAATCTACTGATAAGAGGTGTTTCAACATTTCTCTAACCATTAATTAGAAATAAATTGTGTGTAAAAGAAAATTATGAAACGAGAAATAATGTTGAATCATACATTGAGAAACGAAATAGATTTTAATACAAAGAAACATTTTTTTCGATCATACTAATATATAGTTTTACTCAAATTTTATTAAAATAAAAAATACAAATTTTTAATTCTTAACATTTTTGGTTAGAAATTTTTAATATTTTAATTTTTTATAAATTTGTAGAAATAATTAATTTTATTTTTTTCGTTCTTTGCTGTGAGAGAGAATTTATGGTCATCTTGTTTGTTTGTTTGTTTATTTATTGCTCCATTTAACGTCGACGTTTTCTTTGTCCGGCAGAAAATTGAAGAATCGAGTGGCCGCTCAAACCTCGCGAGATCGCAAAAAAGCCAGATTGGACGAGCTCGAGGAAACAGTGAGGGCACAGAAGGAAAGGAATGAACTACTTACACAGGAATGTGCGATGCTGAGGTCGCAGAACGAATTGCTAACGTCGCAGAACGAATGGCTGTTGAACGAAAATAAGAGGCTTAGAAACGAGAGAGACGCAGTGAGGAACACGCTCACAGATCAGCAACAACCGATCTGCTCCGCCTGTCGGACTCGTGTCGACGGTGCTGTACCTTCGCTGGGATCTGCAGTATCCCCCAATGACCCTCTGCCGCAGGGTGGGACAGCACAGTCGGCATTGCGCCCGACGCGGACGCCAGGAGCAACCGCGCTGCTGAAATTTCTGACTCTATACTTCCTTTTGAAGAATTGTTCAGCGTATTCCAAAGCGCCGACGCCGAACGATTCGAAGAGCTGGCGGAGAGCCTCTTACGAGAAGTCAGTCCAGAGGTTGAAGCAAATCCTCATAGATCAAATGAACAAGTGAGTCTCGGGAGTTGCAATCGATATATATATATATAATTGCACTTTTTGCATTGCATTTTTAACTCGCATCTTGTATTTTTCACTCAAAGCAAATCGTGAAAAAAGTGAAAAAAATAGCTATTATCGCTGCACTTCTAATTACATGAGCTGGTATAATTTTTTTCTTTAAAAAAATGTAGTGCACATTAAGTTTTTTTTAACACTGTAATTAAGTCTTTTGTTATTTTTTCTTGATTTACATTTCTTTTTTTTTAAATTGCACGCTTAGTGTAATAACTTAGATGTAAGATGCAGAGATGGATGAAATATTCCGAAGTAGAATGGAATTCTAATCCCAACAGTGGGAATGCAAGTTTTAATCTCCGGAGAAAATCCGAACGTTTCATTCATTTCCTGTACAATCGCGCGTCCTCATGATTTAGTCGTTCTCTCTTAATGACCTGTCGATCGCTCTTCATTCCACAGGTGTCCGTCAACGAAGCTCCCGTTGAAAAACCTGACCATCCAGAGGCATTGGTGGGGCAGACATCAAAAAATGTGGAAGCCAGTAGAACTGGTGGAAGCATAGACAGCGTATCCTCTTATCTACGAGATACATCCAATTGGTTTCTCGAGGACTGCGACACAACGAAGACCACGTCTATCAAGATCGAGGCTGAAATCAAACAGGAGTCTGAGACGGCATCGGATCTCGATACTGTCTATGGTACATACGACGAGACCACCAACTCCATCACAATTATGTATCCGGGTGAGGAGAACGACGGCTGCGTGGGTATCCAGGAATGCGTGCAAGAGGTGGTCAGTAGTAACGAGAGCGGTGCCGTCAGCCATGCCGCAGACGACGCTGTTCCTTCATCGGGCATTCAATTGCGCTATCCGGCGCAATTCTCACCGGCATACACCAATTCCATGTCACCTGCTATGAGCGACGTGGACAGCTACGGTATTTCCTCGACGAAGCAGCTGGATTGCGCCAGTTTATCGGACGGTGGATACGAATCTCACGATTCCCCGCAGTCACACATGTCGGAATTGTTCGATCTCGAAAGTTTCAGCGAGCTGTTTCCTACGTTGGGCTGACAATTCCGGATAAGGCGTGCTGCCGAGGCAAGCGCCAGATCGATGTCGAACCGTTACATATGTGACGCGGAAAATTCCAGCAAAAATAGGCTACAAAAGAAAAATGAAAGAGAGATTCGGAAAATATCGTTATAATATGTCGAAATCGTTCATTAACATTAGATAGAAATTTGCAAACTTCGACTAGACTCTCGCACAATTTTTTATCAATATCGAGCAGTTTAACTTCAATGTTTTGAACGAAAAATATAACTCTTGGAGACTTGACTCAATGCAAGTTATGTAAATATGTAATAAAGATATGTCCTATGTTCGTACTCAAAATATGTACGTTAATTATACTTGTATACTCATTCAAGTGATTATAAAGACATAATATAACTAATTAAAGAGGCTCTTTCTATACAAATTATTTTAATTAGCAGAGAGCTTCTATGAATAAATAAATTTGTTTCTTCTATTCTTTCTTTTTGTTACAAATTTTAGCTTTGAATAGTAGCTTTATCCAGCACAATTAGTAACACAGCATATTGCTACATATTGTCTAACTATTAATTGACATATTAATAGTACCAAATTTTTTACAATAAAATTGAAACTAGTGACATATTAGCTATAAGAATATATTTTTGTATATATTTAAGATCATAAATTTTTTTTAATTTATTCGACATATTGTAAGAGGATATATCTAAATAGTTTCCTATAGACATGAACGGTGAATTTTTTTTACACATACACCTACACGTGCCTATTTAAGAAATTTATTATTAATGTATACATGTTTAGACTTATATATATTGATTTTTTGTTTTTTGCTGTGTAACAAATAAATCTCAAACTAATAACATAGTTTTTATTTTCCAACTCTGCGCTAAATTGCGTCATTTGTACCTGATGACGCGATTCGTTCTATTTATTTTTCGTAATTTCCTCGACTGTTTTATATGACAATATACAATTCAATATAGTAGGCATATGTATGTAGCGCTGTTTGCGCGGTAGTGTTAAACTGATTATTATATTAATGCTATTTAAATACTTTATAAATATACGAAATATTTTTAACGCGTACGGGAAGAGCTTCATCAGGGAGATATTTGGTGGCAAAGATACGGTTGTACAAATATTACTAGATATTATAGACAAATTATTAATAATGATAAACTATTATATATAGCACCCTTTTCGTTAATCCTTAAACGGCATGACAAACTCGAAGTAAACAGTTTGAGAAACGCGTGTGATTTATCACACAAAATTAGATGAAATTTAAAAAAAAAAACATTGCATAAAAATCAGAGTATTCTGTCACATCTATCAATTTTTGAAAAATTTTCTTTAGTGAAAATTTAATAAAGAGAGATCTGTATTGTAACTTTTTAGCATTAAATATTTTGACAGTTTATATTCGTAAACTTTTTATTGAAATTTTCTCGGTATTAATCGAGATTGAAATTGTACTCATTCATATATAACTTTATCTCTTATAATCTCATTTAATTTCCCTAAAAAAAATTGTATAAAATTGATCTCAATTTCATAAATATGGCGATCAAGATGAGATAACAGATCATTTAATCTCTTAATTCAAATTCTATTCATGTCCTTTTGCATACACCATTCGTTAGTCAATATTTAGTTAAAAAAATGAAAATTTTTTTTCTATAAGGCTACTTTAGGCAATGTGAGTTCTCGCACTTCTATATGTAGACAATCAAAGCAAGTAAATGTTTATACCGTATACGTATTTCGTCAAGAGTAATAAAACGTTGCCGAGAGAAACAGCCTCTCGTTTTATTGCGTTACAAAAAAAATTTCGAAAAAGATTATATTTATCCGAAGAGTTTCTCAAAGCAGCCATGGCAGTAAGGTTTGTCGTTTTGCTCCTTGAATGTGCCCTTGTTTAATTGTTTCAAACAAAATGCACATACAAAGTGCTCGGGATGGAATTTGCGGAACATCGCCGTTATGCAACGACCTGCAAAAAAGCAAAATACAAAAAATGATATTAGTATCACAGTATTCAAAATCTTATTTTAAAAAATTTAGCACACTCACCGGTAATGGGCTTGTGGCATCCTGCACATAAGGATCCTCTCTTAGCATGATAATGTGTCTCGCAATATGGCAATCCCTCATGATCGAAGAAGGATCCGCCCTGAAACTTCTGTCTGCAATCCTGCAAAATAAAAAATAGGCGCGTTTGAGAATATTGTATAAAAAAGTTTAATATACGAGAAAAATGTCACGCTACAAAATTCTGTAAACTTTAAAAAAATATATATCATTATTTCAATTAAAAGATGAATACTATCTTGTTCCATGAAAAAAACAATGGAAAAATTGCAAAACTTTATGTAAATATATTGAATGAAATGTATCATTAATATCATAATATGAAAACATTAATAATAATAGTTTCTAAGAAAAAAATGTTTGCGAATATTTAAAAATTACAAATACAAGAAATTGATAGTAACTTGGAAACATTTTGTATACGCTATATTCCACTACTATTCCTCGTCTTGAGTAAAACGAGATTCATATAAAATTAAACGACGTTAAATAAAAATTGATTAGAAATCAGTATACGATTTATATTTTGTATTTATCAGTAAATTGTGATAAAAAGTGTATAATATTACCAGAAGAATTGAATTTTTTTTAATTAATATGTATTTTCTTGACTTGCTTAAATTCCTTCACAGAAACAATTATATCTATATATATTCATATGATAATTTAACCATAAAAAAAATATTTTGATCGAGAGAGAAATTAATTGTTCAACTTTTCTCGAGACGAATTTTTCATGTCAATTCTATTCATCTGTTGTTACTATACACCTTAAGAAATGAAAACATCCATCTATAACAATGGCATTGCTGTTCACAGCGTTCAGCTGCTGGTTCTTCCCCGTGTCTTTTGCCAAGACGCGCATCTCCGAGTCGCTGGGTGTGTAGATGAGCCAGTCGACTCTCGGTGTCGCGTGTGTTTTTGTTTTGGGGGTTTTCTTTTTTTTTTGGAAGGAAGTGGGATGAGAAGGAAGGGAAGGTTTATCTCTTTACTTTTCATAAATAGTACTAATAGTATCCGCGCGACTCTACAGAATTCCTCTCTATTGTCAAGAGCTCGGCAAAATGTCAAGGCGCGAGCTTGAAAACAAAAGCAGCTAGCTCGTACTTGTGCTTGCCGAGAGTATGCCCTGCGATGTAAGAGTGTTGTATCCGAGTGTGGAAAGTGTGTTTTTCTTTTGCGATGCGGAATTAAAGCGACGGCGACTTGTAATCGGTGTTTCTCCGCACTCGGTCTTCCTCAGCGCCAAGCTAAATCACCTGTCAGAGAATCAGGGGAGTGGCTCCGCATTCATAGAGCCGGAGGGCATACAAGGGGCAACATATCATGCGGGGGTAACTGGGCGATAGTGATAAAGAAATTCGGCGTGAGGAATTGGTACGACGACGTGAGGCGGCGGGATCGAGCGGCGCCCTTACGCCTCTTGCTCTTCCTCTTCCTCGTCGTCGTCGTCTACCCCAACGCACTTGGGACACACCGGCTGTCCCTCCATCGCATAGAAGGACTTTCCGGAGACCGGATTCTTGCAATCCTGTAATTGTCAGAATTTAATGTGCTTGATCTATGGTTTTGTGACGGTTTCTCCGCGATTTTTTGGGATTTTTAAGATGAAGGAAATCTTTCCTTCGTTTCCTTCACGCATGAAGAAAACGAAGATGTTGATGATCTCGTAAGGTTTACGCTGAAAATAAAATTTGGTAATAAGATACACAAATCTCACAAGTATGATACCTACCCTGCAAACGAAGCAGTCCGGATGCCACTGACTATTAAGCGCAGATATATAATTTTCCATGATAGCGCGATTGCAACCACCGCACTTGGGTGCGAACATGTCGAAGTAATCCTCGCGGCAGTAGGGCTTGCCGTCTCGTTCGTGGAAGCCCTCCTCGCCGAACTGCTTGCCGCACTGAGCGCAAAAGAAGTGCTCGGTGTGCCAAGTCTTCTCCAGGGCGGTCACACATTTCTGAAAGAAAAACATTTCTTTCAAATCCATCAGCGCGACTTTGCGCGATGAGACATTTAGAGGCATCCAGGAAAAGAGTATAGATTAACTTTCAGTGATAATTAATTTTTTTCTGTATTGTAACTAGCATTATGATCCAGAGAAAAAATTCTATAAATTAAAATTTAAAATTTATTATGTCGTTCAGGTATTCCATGAATGCCAAGGGATGAAAAGTTCAAGGGAAAATTGAAGATTTGTGTCTTTTATTGTTCGTTTTTGTTCCTCTCAATTGCACTTATGAAATCCACGACAAATATACTCTTTCCCTTAAAAGCCCCGAAATTCCGCAAACTTTACATCGAGAATGGGCCCGTTGCAATAAGCGCAACGAGGAGAGAACAAGTTATGATAGTCCGTTTCGCAATAAGGATGACCTTCCCTCTCGAAGAAGTTCCGTGTACCCAACTCCTGGTTGCAGTGAGTACATGTGAAGTGTTCTGGATGCCACGTCTTGCCCAAGGCCGTTATCACCTGCGCAGCAAGAACATTATTAAGTCAAGGAGGATATCCAATCGCCGAACATCGCATCAACTCTCAAGGATTATGACGCGGTTGACGGCTACCTGGCCCACGATAGGTTTCTCGCAGGCGCTGCAGCATCCTTTCTGGGTTGTGTTGACACCTTGGCGGCTCATGTCGGCCTGAAGATTGCCGAGCATAGAATCCAACTGGTTCTGTTTCAGAGGTTGGCTCTCTCCTGGATGGTAGAGGTGGGTTGTGTGAGTCTCGGTGATGTGAACGCGGGTCTGCGTGCCCTCGTTGGGCAAAGGACTCTGTGAGCTTTTGGTGGCTTTGTTTGGCTTCGCGTATGGAGAGTCGGTCACCGTCTGGTGCTGATGAGTACCGCTATTGATCTGCAAAGATATGCAGATCGTAGGATCGAACGCGTAAAAATCCAAGTGACAACTCTCTATCCGAGAAATTAAGATTAAATCCGAAGTGTGAACGCTGTGATCTCCATCTTGAGGTTGAGAAAATCAAGCAATACAAAATTTAAAAAAGATGCCATTTTAAAGTATGAAAAAAAATGTCCTCAACCTGGAGATCGATAATCTTAATTTCTCGAAAAGTTGAGATGAGTTGCACTCGTCGCACTAAATCCTCGAAAAAAAAAAAGATGTATAATTCCCCGCGTAAAAAAGATGTATAATTCTACGAGTATTGGTATCAATCGTGCACGTGTCTGTATGTGTACGTATTGTCAGGTGTCGAGTGAGAGGTGTCGGGATGCGAAGGTTGTTCAAGGTTGAGTATCGCTGATTTGACGGGCAAGGTGAGAGAAAAGGGTCGGGATGTCAAGGATAGCAAGTCCGCGAGATGTCGAGTGAGGAAAAATGAAGACCCACGGGCGAGATGGTAAGGTAAAATAGGAGATGTCGATCACCACGGGCGAGCTTGCAGACTGGCCGAAAGCTTCGGGTGTTCCGGTGGGTCACACCGACGCGCGGGTGCCCCACCTCTCCGTGGCTTCGTCTTCTTGGTCCCCCTTCTTTCGCAGCCGCGGGAAATGAAGGAGGTCGTCGGGGAGGAATATCTAGTGCGGCTCCGGTAGGTAGTCCCCGGCTCCACGGTGGTGGCGAGGTGGTTATTTTCGTAACGTGGGGAGCCAAGAATGGGCAGGAGTGGATCTAACGTCCCGGTGTTTTCCGATTCCGCGATAAATCAAAGCGGCGAACGATCAGGGATAGTCGAACAGCAGCCTGTATACCTGTTTCGTCAACAGCTACATGTGGATCCGTGTACGGAGAACTTACACGGGAAAGATAATGATACCACTGAGTTTAATGATACATTATGGAACAGTAGACATATCTTCTAAATGCTTGAATGTTACCTTTAGAATGTTACCTGGTTATGTACACAATGCAAACGAGAAGCAACATCTCTTTCGGTACGAGATTAAACATAAAAATGTGTGAGTCCATTCGGCTTCCAGCCAGCAACAAAACTTCGGCAAGCAAGTCTTGTCCATTTATTTAGCGATCTCATGCTCATTGGCAACATTGAAGGTTGAAAGCCGATGTGGATACCGAAAAAGCTATTTAACCCTTTAGGAACGGCAGTCTCTCCAATTTATGTTTTTTTATATGATAATTTTCTACTAACTTTTCAATATTATTAATACATTTGCTGTATTTTTAATCATTTATTGACTTCTTTTAATTAAAAAATTAGAGATATATTTAATCTCTCTGGAAAATGAAATATTAAGATATCAGCCGCTTCGCAAGGGTCAATCGCGTTATGTATCGCAATTACGTGATTACGTTATTATGGATGAATGGGTACCTTAAATTCGGAAAGCGAAGCCATTAGGTCGTCCAGCTCCTTGGTAGCGTTACTCGCGGTATGACCGTTAGGGTAACTCCTGTGAACCTCGGTTCGATTCAACGAGCCATGCTGACTGGAGGGATAGCCGTCGTAGACCGGCTGTATCTCCGTGGACGTTTCTTGTATGGTGACTCTCACCTTTCCGTCGGCGGGATAGTCTCTGCTCGAAGGGAGGGAGGGACAATAGTCCATTTTACCGAACGCGAATTATCTCAGGGATTGAAATCCCCGGTTCACCGGTGAGTTCGATCTTCTACGATCGCACGAATAATCGAACGATAATCGTCGAAGTCTGAACTCGCCGGAACTATATAATTATTTCAATCTCGAAATTATTAATTGCAAGAGCTAAATGTTTGAAAGCAGCCAGTTCTTACATTGTTTTAGGATTAATTTGCGCGCATACACAGAAAGCTCACCCGTTAGGCACTGCGGTGCTTAGTTCCTCAAGCAACGAGTCGACGGTGGGTCGAGAGGCTGACATGCTACTTGGAGAACGGAGCATAGGGCTGGTCGCACCCCCGTTCACTCCTGTCGCAGACGCGCGGCTGTCTACAATCATCGAACTCTGTGCGATAAACCGCTCCTGTGAAACCGTCTCTGACCTTTCCCGAAGGGTTTGACAATATATGAAGAAAATGGAAGAGACGTTATCGTAATTATCGCGTTCTCTTTGATTTGTCGCAAATAAAACTAATTTCTACTCGGCAAACGTTTCATCTATTGCTTTCTTAGCAATCAATATTTAATTTTCTTAAATAAAATTGCGAATTAAATCTTTGTTTAAATTATATCAAATAAAGATTAATTAAAGAACAAGATACTGTTAGTCCTATTTGAGTCTATGAGATCTAAGATGAAAAAGCTTCTATATTTAATATCGTTCGTGATTTTTTAAAGAGATTCAGAGAGTTATAAATTGGAGTCACAAAGAATGTACGTTGAAAAAAATTGACAGACCGTTCGGGAAAGAATTAAGAGTCTAAATAGTCAACCTCTTTCTTGATAGTGGGCATTATAGCGCGCGTTGCTCAAGTCTTGCAGGAGGGTGTCCAATTCGGAAAGATTGTTATTGAGGGAAGGCATCTTGCTCCCGGTGCTGGCCTGGGTGTAAGACGTACTTCCGGTTTTACCCATGGTTTCCTCTATCGCCTCGCGATTCTGATAAGTCGGCTACAACATTCGGGAAAGGTCGCGATGAATCGAACGGCTCGAAGTTCCTTCATATCATATATGTATTTGTCAAAGACACCAATTATCTTACATAACAATTTTTTTATAGTACTATATAAAAAAAATTGTTTTAAAAGAATTAATGCAACAACTCATTAATATTTAACTCATTAATATTTTTTATAAGAGGTTTGCCATGTCTCGAAATATTCGTTCTTATGAATTTAGTCTTTATAATTGACGTGCGATTTCAAGTGTAAAATTTAGTCCCATTGTATTAGTTAACAATTTTATTGTTAATTCCATGCTTGTGACGAAATTCCAGTTTAATGGTTTTTAAAAGTGTTTTTCAATTATAGAATATAGAGTCCTAACATAGAGTCCTAATAATTTAAATTAAGTCTTTAAATTTCACTGAAATATGGAAAGCGGTTAGAAAAATTATAACTACTTCGGATGAATGGACAATACAAAGACGGCTTGAACGGCAGCTGTGTGACATTTTGCGTTCACCCAGGTGTTCTTGGCTTGTTAATCGACAAAAAGCAATGTCCTGCCAAGTTTCCGCAAAGTGCAGTTATTATTTAGAACTATGATGTCACTAGAATCGTTATGCGGCGCGTGTGGAACGTTGTCGTTTAGGACGATGTGCGTTTTTAGTCCCGACAAAGTCAATTTTAGATCGCTTTTAGCCGCAAGAGAAAATGTCCTAAAAATATGGATTACCATCACGCATCTCCTCTGCTTAAAAAGATAAATGTTCAATAATAATATTGAATAAAATTTAATTGAATAAGATTACTAAATAAGATTAGGAAACGTAATAAAATTTTTGGCGCGTCATATAATTTAATCAATACAAATATAATTTATAATGATTGTACAAAATAGATTCGTATTTACACAATAATATGAATCATAGTTTTATAATATAATTTTTTTAAACAATAATAGTTTTTTAAAAACTATTAGATAATTGAACGTGTTGTTTTATGTATAATTTCCGTCCATCTATTCTAAGTTAAAGATATCGTTTTAATAAGTAAATCAAAGATGTTCCAATTTCCAATTACAAAATTGGCGACTCGCGAGAAGTTGCTCAGACTTGTTTACCAAAATTAAATTTGATGCTTGACGTCAGGCTAATCGATGGCCAAATGCGAACTGCAACCATCCGTAACGATAAATTGGAGCTCTTACGAGTCTTTGAAGAGGAAATGATGCGTAACAAAACTAGTACAATTGGGGTCGATCACTAATAGTCCTCCCTACATAAAAATAAATTGCTACTGTAATTTACGGCGGTTATCCTCCCTATTTAAATCGCAGGACATTAATAATGTTATTATTAATATAATGAAAAGTCTATCTATAATAATTTATACCTAAAATATACAATTTCTTTAGCTTTCTTTCTTGCGTTTAACGCAATTGTCGTATACATTTATAATTCAATATATTTTTTGCAATTATTGTAAAACCATGTCATTATAATGAAACAAATGATTTTTAAGATTTTCATGATATTGATATTTTATGATATTAAATATTAAATTACGTTTTTTCAAATAATTTCCAAAAATAATAGACAAATTGTGTGCAGTCGAATTTCTGAAAAGCAAATAAAGATGACAAGATTTATCGCCGAACTCCCGCATGACTATTTTTTTGCAATAAAGCAACATTATAGCGCATCTTGCTGGACGGAAACTAGGTTACACGATGAGTTGTCGATCTAAAAATATATCCGCGGTAAGCCAGCAGAAACATGTCAGCAAGACGTATCGGCGCTTGGTGGGAAATTTTGGTGGCGGCATCATTATTAACACGAGGTAGTATCTGTAAAGTCTCTCGTGCAATCTTCACATTATCGCACGATGCGTTGCAACTGTTAAATTATTGTGTGATAGAAGATTCTTTAATAAATTTAGGGTTTTTCTCGTAAGAATGAAAAAAATTATCGTACGTTCGCCTTCCATAAATTTTGAACAATTTCACCTAACATGGATATCTACACTTAGAAAGATTTCTGGTTAAAAAGTAACAAACCAGAAGATCCTGATCATATCAATCTGATTATCTCAATTAAAAAATTCTGATTTGTCCATTTTCAATCAGAATTTCAATTAATACAACCAGACACTTTTTCCAATAATTAATATATAACTATAATCAAGAATGATTAGTCTAAGAAGAACCAATTTATTATAAGTCTATTATTTTCGCCATTTTTAACAAGTCTATTATTTTCAATTAAACATCTGGTTTTCTCAAAATTTTTCGTTGGTTCCTCTCGGGAATAAAACGGCATTTAAAAGATACTTTGTACGCTTCACCCATCTGAGATAACATCATGCGTCCAGCATGTATGCGGTCACGTGCTCGCGTTGTTACCGCATTCAGTGTTTATGCAACGGGCTGCAGATGCAGCCGCAACGCAAATCGCATTCTGGAACCATGCTGGCGCAGGCTAAATTCGCGCTTCAAAGGGAAAGCTTAAACAGCTCGTGACCTTCAGCACGACGACGGCAGGATTTGGCACCCGGCACGGTAATTCAGGAAAATGGTTATTGCCATCATCGACGTGTCTTGTAACCTGAGCCGTTGTTTAGCGTCATGTCGTGCAATTGCGTATTGGACAATATCGCGAAGGACAATGTTGAAATAACAAAGCCTAGAGAGATGTCTCAAATCGATAAGAAATTTATCATTAAGAATATTTTTATTTTATTAGAGATTATCTGCGACAAAGACTTGATAATTAAAAAAAATTTATGATACTATAAATCAATTTAATTAAATTAATTATTAACTGTATTAAAAATGAAAAATTGTCAACAGATGCAAATATAATTTGTTGTTATTTGTAATTTATAATTAATGACAGTTAATTTTTCTGCGATGTGATTTTTAAATCAAAGATTGTGACATATCCGCATCAAAACGCTTTACAAAAACAAGTTCGCTAACAATTTCACCTAGTTGGCCATCGCAAAAATAGGTCTCGGACTGTATCGGAACTGGATCACATCCGAGCACGACTGCAGTGCAAACTTGATGACAGATCGATGCTATAACGACACGTTTCAAGAAGAATAATGTCTAGTACGATTTATGTGAGGGCGATTTATAACATGCAGAGGATACAGCTGTCGGAAATTTCTTAGCTGTCCTAATTCATTAGTCGTAAAACAATCGGTTAAACACGCGAATTTCTCTCTTTTTTAAGTTTAAACAGGTTTCATGTTGTGAACAAAACATAGAAAAATTATTAATTCAAAAGTATACATTATTTGTTGTAATAATATGTAATAATACTATACTGTACTGTATAAATAATTAAATGTTACAAAAATGTATTACCTAACACAATATTTAAGTATAAATTAAAAATATAGTTGAACAATAAATATGATCATAAAACTAATATTTATACAAATGTATAATTCTTATAATAATTAATTTAAAAATGTCACAGTCAATGTTGCAATCTAAGTTATTATTTAAATAACTCGAATAAAGTAATACGACTACAGTACGACTACCTGGACTTTCAGAAGTCATTGACCTAACGTAGGGTGTCGTTCTCCTCCATTGTTTCTATATAAACAATACTAATCGAAGTAGAATAAGTGAATGACCAGCCAAGAAGTAATAAATAAATTTATCATTTTTTAATCATTCTGATCTTGCTTAAATCATTTACTATTTTCTCAAGCAAACACTCGCAGAACCAAACATTGAATGTATCCAGTTTCTCCTGAATGTTAAAGAGAAATTATTTTTTTAAATTGTCTTTAAATTCTTTTTCCGATAAAAAATGGTAAGACAGTAATAAGTTTTTCTTTCGATTAAAAATAAAGTATCCCGTAAGAAAAGTTAAAAGTAAAACTGCGAATACTTCCTCTAATCGCACGATTTCCACTGCAAAATGCATCGAAATCGATTCTGTGCTTGTCTGTACCTCAATTCTACTTTCAATATGCACAAGTTCTCGCTGTACGGAAAATATCGAGGTGTGCAAAAGTCAGCGAAAAATAATATTTGTACACTCCTGAATGCATAAATACATAATTCCGCGACTTGACGTCACAAGCTGTCGGACTACAGATGGACAGAGGTGGTTTTATTTTTTTTTGTATGGCAATAAAGCGCGATTCAACAAGGACTGGCGCTGTCAGCAAATATACGGTGCGTATATAGCCGACTTAGTCGCGTTCGACCGCAAATTTTGCAACCGGAGCGCGACATGAGTCGAGAATCATGAATAATAGAGGCCGCGCTGTCCTAGGCCGAACGAGAATCGATAAAATCGGCAGGGAACGTAACAGATGGGGATCTCTTTGTCGCGGAAAAACTCGCGGAAGTGCACCGACTGGTCTTCTATGTACAGAATAATATTGTACGTAATATTACTGTACGACACTTTTATTTGTGTATCATATTATTTCTCGAATATTGAGAATAATATTTAATGACATTGCTAATATTCTTAATGTCGCAATTTTAATTATAAAAAAGGCAAGAAAAATATCTCGGTATAGTACAATTTATTTACTTCTTCATATTTAATATTCTTTTAAAATTTTTAACTGATTAATTAGAAGCTGATTTCTGAAATTTTTTGTGTGATGTATCAACAATCCAAAATCGAATTTTCTTCATTCACAATTTTATCCGCAACGAATACTTGATTAAATTAAGCTCAGTTTGTGTGCGTAATCTTTGCATCTTCAGCCTCGTTTAAGTTTTTCCCAGTTAAAATAAAGATTAACAAGAGTAACTCGAGAATCTCTCTCCGGGTTGATACGCGATTCCGTTTGCCACGCAAACGTTGTTGCCTGTAGTGATGCTTCAGGTAGTCAATTTTAGACACGATATTGATTCTAAATTTAACCCCGTTGCATCACAGTTATTTTCGACCGTGTTTTATGACTCTACAAGTTTCTCTTTTTTCCCTTCTCAAAACAACTGATGGTTAACGCGAGAGATACCAGAATTTTGTCACGCGCGAAATACGCCGAGAGTTCGGTCCCTTCAACTTCTTTAGCGGTCTATTTTCATGATTATAACACGGACGATTCCATGTCTAAACAAATTTAAGTGGTCACGCTCTGAAAATATTTCAGAACGTCCGCCGATCAAATATTACGCAAGTTCACAATATTATCCGCCCGCAAAATAACAGAATTGTTATGTTATGCAGAGGGTAAATAAACGAATTAAAACTTACATATTAATATTAAATACTTTATGCACTTTGCGAGTTCCGATAAGAGTTCATGTTAGAAAGGTGAGATAGGACTAAAAAAGGTCTAAAAAGATTTAAACATTTTCATTTAGAAGCATCCACATTTGAGAGTAAAGTCCCTCGACGAGAGATTCTAACTGGATCCCGTTTAATCGTGAATGTCCGTATATTAATGATGTTTGTGGCCCTGAAAGCTAGCGAGCGATCGACATTGACAAGACCACGCTGTATCTCGCCGAGACATCGTATCGACAGTTATTAACCGTCGGCGAAGAAGTTTATTTATGGATTCCCTCTGTGTCACGCTTTCGCGACCATGACGACGGATTGCTCTATTTCGAGACGTTTTGTAGACTGGAATCGCAAAACGACATTAGTGCCAAAGAGTTAATTTTGTATAGCATCTGAAGAGTGTCCTGCACAGAAAAAAAAGATGCTAAATATTTCTTTGAATAATTCCATGCAAATATTTAATAAATGTAAACATATATTTATTTGACAAAAACAATTAATTTGACTGTCATTTTTTCGTTTGTAAATATTTATTTACTGTAAGTAAATGTTTGTTTAGTACTGTTCAAAGAAATATTATATGTATTAAGATTTAGAGAGTAAATTTTTTCAATGCACATATATACTAAAATTTACATTACATCGAAATTAAATTATATTGAATTTACGAGTCCAGCATCGAAAGAATAAAAACGTGATAAATAACAAAGGTACAACGAATGTGTCTAATATTTTAACATTTCAACAAAGAGAGATGACAGGGAAAATAGGATTTACATTAGTATAGTAAATAAAGGATTTCTATTACCACACAGTTCTGTCGGAAATAGTAGAGTTTTCTTTATCTTTTGTGATTGCGCGCGTGCATTGAAATATGTCAAACGCGTTTGGCACCAAAGTCGCTTTGCGTTGGCAGTTTATTACATGCTTTGTGGGAAAACCGCGACTGCTGGACAGTTGAAGTCGCCGTTGAACCACTTGGCTCCATCTGGCGAACCACGTCCACGACTTCAGCAACGTCTCTTCAACGACAGGTTGAGCTTCCCTGGTTCATCGATAAACCACCGCGATGTTCTTGCGTCTTATCATCGGGGCCGTTCTTGCAATTCCGGCGTATCAAAACAGAATCCTACCCTTATAAAATTCTCTTTGCAAATCTAACTTAATCAGCTGATACACTGCAAAGATATAGACCCATACTCATAGTCGATTCTTATTTTAAGACCGTCTTAAATAAGATCATAAGATACTAATGCAGTTCTCTGATTATTCACGACATCTTAAGATTATACTTAAGACAGTTTTAAATGTAAGAATTGACAGAATACCAGCCATAGATTTGATTGTGCCGTATAATCAACATAGGAGATAGCTGAACACGCAGGGTCTAAGGTTTTTCGACGTAAACCTCCATAATTAAGCAAACACACGCAAAAGGCGCGTCCTCGTCGATCTATTAGTGATCTAATTGAGACTAAAAGGATTGACGTACCGATTGCGATGGCAGTGGCGATGTTCGATTGTCATAAGATCTGTACGCGGTGGTTGTGTGAACGCGAGCACCATTCAGCGATCCATAACCGGGTGTCGCATTACCTCCGCCGACGTGATTTCCCTCCGATGACACGGTATTCTGTAGGTCCGCCAGCAACGCATCTGGAAATAAATCGATAGATTAATTTTAATCTACCTCGCAATTTTAATCCACATAAAAGAAGTAACACGTGGTTCCTCACGTTATCTCATCATTTAGATTAGAATTGAAATTTTTTAATGTGGATATTTTTAAACCGAAGCGTTTGGTTCTTTTTATTTAAAAGCCTCTATCTTTATTTCCTGTTTATTATTCCGTAGTAAATTAATAACAATTGAAGAATTAATTATTGTAAACAATCTATCAGATCTTTAATTATATCGCTGTAAAGTATCTTTATTCAAAGCACAGTATAATGAACAGGAAGCAAAATATAATTGTTCCTACTTCTATTTTTATCAAATAATTTGTTCTTAATTGATGCAATATATGTTAACTTTTTAAAAATAATAATTTGACAAGTATCTTTATGAGGCAGAAAATTATATCCTAAATTGATATCGCATCATTAAATCAATCGGACTCATTCATTTAATTTCGAGCTACCATATGTAAAAAAGGAAAAATATTGCGACATTGTTTCATGATGACGCCATGCCTACCGCTTCGCTGCCGTCCTTGACAAGCGCGTGAATGCTATGGCACGTTTAATTTTTTAATTTAAAATATCAGGAGACATCATCTATCTGTTTACTAGCTAAACACTATAATATCGTGTAATTTATGCGAATACGTAATCCATGTGAACAATAAACAATAAATTTAATGTAAAAACAAAATATAAATGCCAAACGTAAATTAAAGTGCCGACAAAATTATACATACAAAATGGTACGACAAAATTATACATTAAAATACATATTTTAATTATGGTTAATCACGCGTTTAATATTGAATACGCGGAGAAAAATAAGGGAGAGTTGATTGGTATCATGGAAAAGCTGTAATGAGGTACTTATAAACATTTTACTGTCGTAACAGCGTGAGAAATTCGTTGCAATATTAGTCGAGGAAGGCTATGTGAATTTCTATTGTTGCAAATTCACATCCTTTTCTGACCTACGTTACAATGGGTTTCTCGTGCGTAAAATGTCGACGGTAAAAGATTGATTTCTTGTCTGAACTTTCGCCTGTTTATAAGAGAATTCCTTAAAGACTAGAAACTTCAGAATTTCTTCCAGAAATTCGCTCGTTCTACTCGAACTAGCTCGTTGTTTGTTCCCTTAAACTTGCTATAGTTAAGTTTGTTCCTTGCAAGTTTAATCCTTAAGTACACATGATGATTTTACTACATACAATAGGTTGTTTGTGTCTAAGTAAATTTTTATTTTAACAAATATACAAAAATTATTAAGTGATTCTTACATATACTTTGAAAAATATCTGTAAAGGGTTAAATATTAAAAAAAAAATTGTATATAAATGTTATAATTAAAAGGGTTGTTACAAAAAATGAATTTAAAAATTCCCTGATTTTTCCAAGTTTTCCAGATAAAAATGGAAAATTTTCTATGACTATAAAATAGGTAAATTTTAATATTTAGACTCAAGGATTGTAGGAAAGCTAGTCTATATTATTAAAAACAATGCAAAAAAGTATGGATAGCATAATAAAATTTTGGGTGCAAATTCAAGCCAACAAAAAATAATTTGATTTTGGAAAAAAGAATGCTGTTATGACGAAAAAGAGCGATTAAAACTACTGAATAAAATATATATTTTAATTATTTTATTAAAATATCGTTTAACGTGCACAAGTTTTGAACGTACTTTGACTATAAACGTCAGATGTAATATTTAAAATAGTAACAATTATTTGGAATAGGAGCAATTTAAAGAAATTGTGAGCAAATTTTAAAATTCTAAACTTTTTTTATTTTTCCCTGACTTTTTCCGGTTTTTCATGACCAATTTCAATTTCCCTGACTTTTCCCGGTTTTCCAGGTCCATAGCAACTCTGATTAATTGCTTGATGTTTCCAATTTTTCGAAAATAAAAATATGGATCAGGACATGAAATCGTGTAAGGATTAATTATTAGAGAAATATGCGTTTACCGAGAGTAACGAGGTTACTAGTCGCTCTCTCATGATTGTACACCTGGTACATGTTCTCTTCTTCGGGCACGTGCGTCGTCTCCATCGTGAGAGAGGTCCGACACACCCACTATTTCAGGAACGTTGAACCCCGTAAGCGGTGGGCGCGAGTTTCAGGACAACTTTGGCGAGTCCGTCGTAAAAATGCGGAGAAAGCGCGAAACCGAGGGGACAAATCCGCGAGCGAAAAAATCACGAAACTGAAGATCCCGGTGCGACTCTTCTCGCAAGCAAAACGTTTGTCTCCTGCGTACCAAATAACAATATAAAAAAAAGTAAAAATGTAAGAGATAAAAAATAATCATTAAAAATATTAAAAACTCCCGGAGGACTCGATAAATAGTTTTAACAAAAAATGTGAGTTAAGAAAGAATGCATACGTAATTCTGTGACGCTATACCGAGAAATACAGCGGAGAATTAGTTCACCGAAGCGAAATATGAGAAAAGCGAAGCGAACTGAGAAATCGTGACGCTCTATCGCGTTAAAGACTGGCGCTGATAAGAAAAATATATGTTTATCGAGCGTTTTAATCTGCAAATTTATCGCAAATTGTAACGTATCGCGCCAGTTGAGTAAATATTCTGAGATTATTGTCGTTATTATTATTATCTCATCATCTACAAGGAAAAAACAATTTTACTGAAATATCAAAAAATTTAGGTAGATATAAATCTAAAAATAATTTTGTTAAACTATGTAGAAAACTCAAGCATGATAGCAATACTGCAAAAACTTATGACGTTCTAGCAATTAACTGAGTATATATATATTTTACATAATTATTTTAATAGTCCAACAAAATTATTTTTATATCTATATCTATATATAACTACATTTTTAAATACTTCAACAAAACCATTCTTTCCGTGTACATACAGAAAAATATTCTGGCGCTAAAAAAGTAATTGCTCAATTTCTTCCTTTTAATGATTAACATAGAATATTTTCTTGATAATATATCTTAAAATATACTTATTACAAATTTTAGAAAAATTCATTATTATGTACTCAAAATAAAAATTCATTTTCTTTTGAAGAAAATTATGAAATTGATCGAAAAAGTAATCAATTTTATATAACAAGCAAATCGAATTTGTTTTAATTTAACAATCTTGATTGAAGTATTAAACTCACTAGGATTTATAATATATTTTGAACAAATTTGATGCTTGTAATGAACTTATGATAGATTTGTGGGTACATAAACTTTTGAAATACTTGGAACAAGTAATTATTACTTGCGTACAACATATGTTATTTTTCTGTATGTTCGCTTCAGAATGTAAAACAAATTCATATATACGAAAGAAATACGAGGAACGTCAGTTAATTGAGCGTCGATATATCAAGATCCAACTATAATTCCCGCACAAAAAAATTCTCGAAGGAGATGAAATCAAAGTCCAAGTGCTTTATATCGTCATTCACACGGCTCTTTTCGACTTCACCCCGAACAACTCCATTTACGAGAGGTTCCAAAGGATTTCACTCCGATCTTTCCACGCACTCCAGAGGGACAACACGTGTTTAAATGGATGCACACGTGCGAACGACGCGGTGCACACGGGAACGTCGGCGGGACTGATTGTCATTGAAGTGCGCAGGAA
The DNA here is from genome assembly GCF_001594075.2 of Trachymyrmex cornetzi. Lineage (NCBI taxonomy): Eukaryota > Metazoa > Arthropoda > Insecta > Hymenoptera > Formicidae > Trachymyrmex > Trachymyrmex cornetzi. The sequence continues at coordinate 5,857,757 of NW_017296059.1, forward strand.
GGCGATACCGCGCGCTGGAAGAAGGAACGAAGCTGGAGAGGAGGAAGGACATTAAGCAGGCATTAAGACGATCGGTAGTGGGGCATTCCCGTATGTTGGACGGAAGCTGCGGTATTCAGAAGAAACGGACGCCTAGGCGGCTGGTTGCTTCGCGACATGTCTCCCCGCCTGATTACGGGGAACCCGATTGCACCGTCGTACAAACATGTCGTAGCTTCGAGGAAATATTCAGCTGTTCAGGGAGTTCTAGGAGAGCAGAAATACAGGGTGTCCTATTTCGCCTTCTTAGAGCAATTTGATAACTTGACTTCGCAGAGTTCAACTTAAATATTCATCTCAAATGTCCATCTTAAATAAAATTCCTCAATTTTTGGGTCGCGGAAAAATTTTTTAATTTCTGAAGTTTAGAGCAAAGCTGAAGAAATTATGGGAAGCTTCAGCGATCCAGGAGTTTGATTATTTAGGAACGAATTCAAATATACAGACTTTCTGCTTTTTCTCTGCTAAAAAGTTTTTACCTCAATTTTTAGATTATTTTGAAGCTTGATTAATTTAACTTTGCTTCGTCAATTTTTTAATTTCTAATTAATTAGTAATAATTAACGATGAATATTGCAAGTTTAAAATAGCTTTGAGAAAACTCAAAGACGAACTAGTCTTTGCAAGTAGTTAAAGTGGACCGGTCTTTTAAAGCACTTTAATGTGCTATAAAACGAACAATCGTGCAGTATTCTGTTGACGTAAATACAACGTAGATGGCAAGAGAAGGCTAAACGTCCCAAGCTTTGACATAAAATATTACGATAAAATTATAGTTTCACGATTAAACGCATGCATTAAATCAATCGATCTATTTTAGAAACATCAAAAGCTAATATTTTCAAAATTAAATTTTTTAAACAAATTTTAAGAGTGTCACGTTCCACTCAATGTATAAGATAATGAGACATCTTTTACATATTTTTAATTATTTTTAGTATATTATAATTGTCAAAATTAGAACGTTCTTTTCAATTCTCCAAAAATTAGACTTTTATGAGCTTTCTGAAATTACCGATTTTCAAATATCGTCGTTAAAAATATAATATCAGAATAAATATTTTATAGTAAAACAAGTTAAAAAATCTTGATAAGATTTTGATAATGCGTGAACATATTTCGAATACGTAAATTTTCAAAAAATATTCGCGGAATTATTCAGATGGACTTTCAGACGCATTCGTGCGTACTTCCCTGCGTGCTGCACGCGCGATGCGTTTGCGTTTTTGCGCTCCGTTAACGCGATCTCTTTTTGCGCCTCGCGTGCGCCCGCGAGAGCAGGCATTGGGTAATCGTCTGAATGGGACTTCAGCACTGGCACGAAGCCTGCGGAGCTTATCGAGGTCTATTTTGTACGGCTGATTCATACCGCGAGCCGGACATCAATATTGCGCGTACCGCGGGTGCGTAACGCACGCACGTATCTTGCGTAAATTGCGAGAAGGACGGAGAACTCCGTGACGTGAACTACTAGCAACTATCTTCCTCCTTACTACCGCGATATAAATTCCCATCAATCTGAATTACTCGCGAGCCTAATCGCGGCCAAATGCGAAGCGCTAATACAAAACTTGGCGAAACGAAGAAGAGACCAACTTAAATTTATATGCTTATTTGAAGAGACCAACTTAAAATTATACATCAAGGTGTATAAACATTAAGAAAAGATGATATAATCCGAAGTTTCTAAAACTTCATTTTCCGGAAAAAAATATTGTCAAATAGAAGATAATTATGATGTTATAAAAAGTAAATTTGTGTTGAATTTATCTTTTATAATATCATAATTGTCTTTTATTTAACAATATTTTTTATCTCTATCTAAATATATAATCTTTTATTTATTTTCTTACAAACCATAAAATAAAATATTTCTGTACTACTAAAAAATAAAGATGAATTACAAAAGGCATACATCACAAGACGAGCCACATATATTGTCGGAATTAGGATTTAATTACAGGCGATTTCTCAATACTTACTGACGTATTGCTCCCACCGTGCGTGACGTCGAATCGTCGCCAAGCGAACCGGTGAAATCGGCGAGACAGGCCTCATCACATCCGCCATTTTTACGCGTTTTCAAGTAACTCACGCACTTTCTCTACGCGAGGAACAACGAGATGTTACAACGTTGTTACAGGCTCTGGCCAAGAAGTCATTACTTCAAAAATAAATTCATAGACAACCTATTAAGCGTCATTGTGTTTTGTACACATCAACATGTACAAAAACCTATAGAAATTACAATCAACATATACATTTTTTTATTCTTAAATCGACATCAATTCCCATATAATAATATCTGTGATATTAAACTTCTTATACTAATATATAAGTTGTTTCTCGTAGTAGTGATTTCTGAGCCATCCTGCGTTCTTATCGATGACAATCAGATTTTGAAATATTATTACTAATGAGAGGATGCCACGAGAAATATACGACAGACAGCTGAAACGACAGATGGCAGCTCGAGGATGTAAACAGACGTAAAGATTAAGCCAAAAATATCTACCGTTCGTTATCGATAACGATAACCGTTCCCGTCCGGATTCTCTGTAAATCACGCGAGAACTGAATTCACCACGACGTCTGTGTTGTGCTCTAACTTGCTGGCAGTGAGATAAAAATAAACCTCAAATTAGAGCAGAACTAGCTAGACCCGTTTTCTAGCTGGACACTTTAATCCTACTCCAGAAACGCAACCACACTATCGCGAATTGCACGTGTGTTTGTTTCTTGATCGATCATGACCGTGATTGCGTGTCGGAAATGTCGCATGTCTCAGATAAGGTGTGGACATCCGATTTGATGAGTCAGCATTTACAAACAACGACCTTCTTGATAAGTCGAAAAAATATTAGTCTAGATTTAACCCTCTATCTGCAATCTGAGTTTTTTAAAGCGAATTTTATTTTTAAATTTCTTTAAAATAAAGGAGAGTGAAGTTCGTTCTCCCCTTTTAAAAATATCTTATAATATTTATTATGTAACAGAGATGTTAGAAAGTATAAACCCTAAATTTTTCCATATTTTCTGAAAGCCTAAAATAATAAAAAATTTGGACTGGACAAAAAAAAACATCTAGATTGCAGACAGAGGGAGTAAAAATATGATTACATTTATTCTGAGAATAGACTTTAGAATTAAATTCATGAAGTTCTCGAAGAAGCAAAAAGAACCGCGCGTCTACTAGATTTTCGACTGCTACAAATAATGAAATCGCGAACAATAGAATAATGACGCTGATTGAGTAATTGTGCCTTAAATATACGTGATTGTCGTCACGAGGTCAAGAAGTCACGGTCGCGAAGACGAAATCGATGAGCATTGAACTTTATCAAACCCCGTTATCAATGTTGATCGTACACAAAAAAAAAACGGTTCTACTAAAATATCTAAAAATTTAACTAGATACACATCTGAAAATAATTTTGTTGGACAACCAAAATAATTACAAAGAAATCTCAAGCATGATGAGCAATGTTGCAAAAAGTTTTGACCTTCTATGTAGTAATCAGTTTGAGTGTTTTACATAATTATTTTAGTAGTTCAACAAAATTGTTATATGAAACTTACTGAATTCTTTCCACACATATCCAATATATTACATTAAAAAAACACCTTGTTAAATGCTCTTTAACGAGATCGTAATGTTTATTAGGAGTAAAAAAACCAAGTTTTCAGACCTGTATCTAGCTTTTTAAATACTTCAGCAAAACTGTGTATCGACGACTGGTACTACCAAAACTGGACACGTGGAGCAAACGAGCACGTGTGTGGAGCTACGACGAGATGATTCGCGGAGAGATGATCGATCGGCTCCGGATGTCTGGCAGGACCAGGAGGTACTGGCACCACGTGTTGTTATTGCGGCTGTCACGCTTACGAAATCTCTGTTACGTGAGATCGCCCTCTCCCGTGCATCACCCTCTCGCCAACAATGATTTTAATACAGACCGCAATCTATGATTTTAATACAGACCGAATCAGGGACAAGAAAATGTCGGAAGATCCCGACATTTAGAAGACTTCAATTAAACAAATCAAGGTAACGATCGATGAAGGAAAAAAAATATCACACCCTAAAACACACTGCAACTCCCAAACCATCGCACATATGATTCGCATACACGATCACTATAATTAACGTCAGAATCGATTAACCCACCTATTTTATGTTCGACAATATTCCATATAATTGCAAAAAAAGACAATATTAACTACGTAATACTTCAACACGAAGAACACTCTTCTCGAAAAGTTCTTCTCGTCTCCTCCGTTAATCGATCTCGTTTGCAAAGGATGTTAATTGCGAAGTAATTACAAAAGACACGGACGCGGGTCCTTCTCCCTCGGACAGAATATTTTTTTACTGATTACTCGGTCAATCGATCGACTGGTATCTAAACCGAGTATGCGCGATTCCTTTATCGTGCCTTCCTACATATTTGCGCCGCGAGCGGGCGAGCGTAGGAGGTGGAAACTACGTGAGGCTGACCTCATATGGAGGTGCGGATCCCCCCGAGGAACGATCGAGGAAGAGGAGATACCTACGCACCGGTGTTCACCTTGAATTTACGGCGATCGTACGAGCGATCGTCAAAGAACATGCCGGCAATGCTGCGATAATCTTGAGGGCGTTGCGTGCTTAATTGCATGCGGGTGTAACCGGATCGCCGATCGATCGAGAGAACCGCCAATGAATATTCTGATGGATGTCTGATTGCATCATGTCTGAGATAAGCAGCGGACGTAATCTATCCATAAATGCAGATAATACCCTCGGTACAAGTTCTTGTAATACATTCAGAAATTAATTCCGTTCTTTCACATCGTGTCATTTGCATCGACATATCTCAGTTACTGCAAAACACTTCAAAATAGATTTAAATCATGGCCGACCGCAATTCCTTTCACTGATAATCCTGAAGGTACTTTTCATACATTGCTCATCGCTTGTTTCTACACTGAGAAAAATTTCTGGTTGGATGAACCAGTTAGATTCTGATCATATCAATCGGATTTCTAGTCATCATGATTAGATATCTAGTTATCTTGATTAAAATTCTGATTGATATCATCAGAATCTAATACTTCATTCATTTTCAACCAGAAATTTTTCTCAGTGTAGTAATAAAAAAGTTAATGTGATCGAATTGTTAGTCACGTGATCTTTTTATTCTAGAAAAGTGATGAGTGATGCATGAAAAGATATCCAAGCTCAGAACAACACGAAGTCTTTTAAGGATCAATAATGCAGAATAATTTATTTATTCAAATCAAATAGTGCTTCTATCATATCATATCATATACTTATGAGAATCACTCTGCATTAGAAACTGACGTATCATTTCATGTACTACTTGATTTTAATAAAATTTGCGAGAATTGCTTTAATATCTAATTAATCGATCAATAGGGGACACATTGCGAATTAATAAGAATAAGCAATAATATATAATTATAAAAACGTCAATTAATTTTCGCAAAAAGGAATAATTTATTTATTCAAATCAAATATTGCAGTAGCATTAGGAATTCTCTGAATCGAACAATTCCCAACATAATGTACAATAAAAGCTTTGTCTGTTTTCGATAGAGCAACCTATGACTAACTCTAAGAACACCGTTAATTTTTAGTAAACGCTCTAATTGTAAATATGAGTGTTAGTCATCAAAATGTCTTTCAATAGGGTGACTAAATAACTATTAACGAAACAACTTCAAATTACATCTTACAAAACATAAATCTTAGAGCATCTATAAATCGACTAAAATCCTTCGCTTCACTGAGAAAAGTGATCTGGTTGGAATAATTAGTAATTTTGATGGAAAATGGACGAATTTTCTGGTGAAGTCTACTAGAATTCTAGTTGAGATAACTAGAATTCTGATTAATATAATTATTCTGGTAAAAATAAAAATTCTAATAGATTTTACCAGAAATATTGTATCAACCAGAATTCCGGTTATCTCAACTAGAATTCTAATAAATTTTATAAAAAAAAATTCTGATTCGTCCATTTTCAACCAGAAATTGTTTTTATTTCGATGCTGACATTATTGCTAATAAAAGAATCTTTAATATCTAATCAATCGATCAATGGGGGGTGCATCCCGAATTAATAAGAATGAGCAATAGTATACACTTATAAAAGCATCAATTAATTCTGATGGATCCACCATTTGCGTTATTGTCGCGTTTATGTGGGGAACACACCCCGTTTGATAAACTTACATCCAGGAGGCGAGCCCTTCTTCATGGTAATCCTGTAGGGCTGATAAGTGTCGCCTGGCTCCACCTTGCCGTACATTGTCCGATCCATCGCCATTCTCGCGCGCACACGCACACACTTGCGTAGGAGGAATTGGATGCGCGTGCGTACGCGTGCACGTGTTCACTCACGTGGTGATCGTCGGGTAAACAGTGACATAAGTCTCTTTCCTCCACCCCGGGGAAGTAATTACGATATTCGTTGACGCGTGACGGCGAATTGGTGCTAATTTAACGGGTTAGCGTGATGGAAGATCAGCTTTCCCAAATGTCCAAGTTACAAGTTAACAACGAGGGATTTAATTTTTTTATCGAGATTTCTACTCACATATAAAAAATAATTATTGTATTTTATAATAATAGTATAAATTATGGCTGTTTAAAACAGAAAAACTTGCGATATAATAAGTAAAAAATATAATAGATGGAATTAAAGAAACAAATGTGTAACAAGGAAAGAGTGATTTCGTTGAAATATCTAAAAATTTAGATAGAGATCTAAAAATAATTTTGTTGGACCATCAAAATAACTAAGGAATCTCAAATATGATGAGCGATATTGCAAAAAGTTCGAACATTCTAGCATTGCAGTTTGAAATGTCCTACACAATTATTTTCGAATCTGCATCTAGCTGAATTTTTAAATACTTCAGTAAAGTCTTTCTTTCCATAAATTAATATGATTCAAATTGCATTTTTTTCTTTTTCCAAGATCTCTCAATATATAGTGATCAATCACGCAGATATTTCGTGAGAATAAACGTCTGTTTTCCTGTCTTTACAACTACGAGGAGCAACGAACTCTAGATTTAGAAATAAGAGTATAAGGAAGAAATGAAGCGTCCCGAAGCACTATGTTGAGTGAAATGATTTACACGACGGTTCAACAGAGAAGAAGTTGGTCCTTAACTGTGTTAGTAAAGTTCAAGTGGACCATAGGCTAATTTTAACACCGTGTAAATTTCACTCGGGCCACCTCGTGAAGCTCTCTTCAAGTAAATCAATAGATCGTGATAATGCATGTCAGTAACATGACTTACTCGAACTATAATTATTGCACATTTCGTAGAGGGTGACTTTAACCCTTTCACACTTCACCAGAACGGTCGAAGGATAACTATGGCTTTCGTTTCGAAAACTTGTAATGCTCAGAAAATACATGGCCGTTTCTCAATCTTCTGTAAAAAAAATGCATTTTCCAATTAACAACGCAGTTGAATGACATTCAAGATTAGAAAAAGAGATTCGTTCTCGGATGGGGAGCTCTAGAAGGGAATATCCGATCGTGTAACTACGCGATCATACGAATCCGCAGCGGAATTCGCACTGGGGCATCTCCGTGATGGATTATCCGCTGAAATAAACGAGCGATTCGGCGCAGCGACGCGATTTCCCTCCGGAACCGAGTAACGAGGCCGACACGCGCGGCGGAGAACGCGCGTCGGGACGGGAAATTTGTCGCGACTGCCACGAGAGCAACACGGACGACGCGCGGTTCTTTGGTGACGATGCCGGCTTGGTGAACGCCGGCGAACAAGAGCAAGACGAGATGCCACGCGCGGGTATATTTCCGGCGCTCACCCGCGCCCAGTGTCATAGAGAGCTCTCTTTCGACCTCTTTCGTCTTGGCCACTGTCTTCACTTTCGTAGAAAGTGAGACGGACGAAGAGGAAAGAAAATCGTTGCGGAAAAGACAGGTGTAGCAGAATGAGAAAGAGAAGAGAGAGACGAACAAGAAAGGACAGGTAAATAAATAGATGAAGAAAGAGAGAGGGAAATGGATAGTGAAGGGAAGACTTATGTAGATATAAAAAGACGAGACGCTACGAAAGAGAAAGAAAGAGAGACACATGATGGTGGAACATAATATCTAGTGGCTTTTGCACACAGAAATATATATATATATATATATATATATATCCTACATAATTATTTTGATACTCCAAATAAAATTATTTTCAGATCTGCATTTAGTTTCTTTGGATATTTCAGTAAAACCGTGAGGGTGTTACAGATCCAACGTCAGTAGCTATATATATTACAGATTTTGACGTCAACTTCGGAGGGTTAACTAAATTCATACCCATCGATTTATTTCCAGAGCAATAAAAATATAAGAAGAAAAGAAATAAAAATATATCTCGGCGATCAGATACGGCATATCGAGCCACCGTATGCTGACATTGCCATCGTTATCAGGGTTACCGTGTTATCAACGCGAATACCCGTCGACCCCTAAAGATTAGCGCGTTTTGCGAATTACACAACATTGATCTCTCACGAGAAAGAATCATTCCGCTACATACATGGACATTTTATTGAAGGAGTCGTTTTTAATTAAAAAAGTCTCATCATTTATAATGAACAGTTCAATATTAGGATACCATTAGGTCTGTTTTTTTTTCCCTATACTAGACTGCATTAGAACTTTTTTCTCGCTTTAGCAAAATATCAAACATATAGTTATCTCACTTTAAGTTCCAAAAGTGTACACTAATTTGATCACGGAAAAAAGATATAATGTATACTCTATAAAATATAGTTGTAGATTTAATATCAATGTTAAATAACACACAGATAAAAGTAGGCTAATGAGAGTCAATGCGGCTAAATGGCGCAAATTATTATGGAATAATTTTAATACTCTATAGTTAAAACAATATCTTCTTTATATCAGTGTTAAATATGTGACCAGAATTTTTCTACAGGAAATAGTGATTAAATTCTTGCACACCGATGACGGATTTTAGGATTACACGCGTTTAAATGACAAAGTACGTGCAGTATAGTAGGATTTTTTTATCATATCGCTAGTATATTAACAACCGCAACCATTAGATGTCGATCAGAAAAGCAAAACGATGCAGACATATCATTCACTTTCAGATATTCTCATTGAAATGCGCAATGTGGTTCTTTTGCACTTAACTCGGAACACAATACCAATACATTTCATCCCTAATTTATATAAATCACATGACTCTAAGTTCGTCAAGTTTGTATCGTACACAAGGGATTTCTCTCCGTTTGCCCGAGATTATTTCAGCGCCTGACGTCTCGCATTTCCGATCAGTGCGTGTAAAGTGAAATGTCCCGTCTCACGTCACGAATGTACCGAGCTGCGGTACCATAACGAGTGCGTGACAAACTAATGTACAGTTGGCATAACACTGATGCAATGAGGCCTTCTCGCCATATAGGAGTACAAGATAATAGTCGCGATCGCGACCATGCCCCTCCAGTTTCTCGCAGCTTTTCTCCCCCATTCTCGTGGATATTCAGCATGCTTTATCCACGGATCTCTATGCGGATTCGTGATGATGTTAGCAAATTGGAAACGAGTCGAGAGAACTGCCGACAAAACGTATGAGAAAGTCGTTCAGAGAGTACACGAATACACTGAGAACAAATATCCTACATTTCATTAAATATTTATTTAAATGGTATCAACTAAATATTTATTAAATATGAAAATATATTTATTTAGTACAAAAATTAATTTGACATTAATTAATTCTTTTTATTAAATAAATATTTATTTATTGTAAGTAAATGTTTAGTTGGCAGTATATAAAAAATAAATATTTATTTAAATTTAAGCTATTTTTTTCTCAGTGTAGGATTAATGTCCCTTGATGTCGTTATGTTCAAAGATGTATTTATACATAGTATATATGTCTATAATTTAAAATAAATTATAAATATAATATATGTAATTGTAATTTCTAATATATATTATTTATTTAATACATAATATATACCATATATAATTTAAAATTATACATATAGTATGTATATATTATGTATCAAATGTATGTATTAAATGATATATATTATTTTTAATATAATTATTTCTAATTACACATGGAAAAAATAGTTTTGCCGAAGTATATAAAAATTTAGCTAAATATAGATTCAAAAATAATTTTGCTGGGCCATCAAAACAATCATGTAGGATATTTAAATTATTAGAATATCTAAACTTATTGCAGCATCACTCATTATATTTGAGCATTCTACATAATTATTTTAATAATTTAACAAAATTATTTTTTAATCATATCTGTCTAACGTAGTTATTTTGATGCTTTAATAAAATTACTTTCAGATCTATATCTACTTCAGCAAAATTATTCTTTCCTGTATTAATTTAAAACAATTTCTTGCATTTTTTGTGACTCAAAATATTACGTAAAAAATAGTAGCGATATTCATTGCTAGATGACAATATAAGTCTTATAATCTCGAAAACACGTTTCAAAGCAATGATATCTTCATCAACACTTAAGGAAGTCTTCATATCAATAAATTCCAACATTCCTGAAAGACGTAAAAAGAAATGCATCTTAAACTGTCAGTGTTCTTGATGACAGCGTAACGGTACCAAACGCGCTCCAGAATGTTGACAGGTATCAACGTGCCTGGCGAACGCAAACAAATACACCTCAAAGAGTGCCGAGATCTTCGAAAAAAAGAAAAAAAAAAGAAAACGTAACCTCGATTCCAGTAATCGCCTTTGACAGGCCCGAATGAAAACATCTTTTAAGTGTCACTTGACGAAAGAGATCCGGTTTCAGCGATACTCAGCGATGCGTCTGCCAACGTGATCCTCTCACGGATCGACGAGTAGCAGCATCCCTGCGTCGTCCTTATGACAGGCTATGCGCGTTTGTGTGAGGTTAACTCGGCGTCTGGCCGGAATTTTCCGACTTTTCCGAGTTCTACTCACCTAGATCGTCCATGATGCGAGCCGGAATCTCAGTCCCACGAAACTCCGGGGTATCGCGGCCACCTCCACCCACCCGAACAGGTCGTGCCGATCGCCGAGAGAACGCAGCCCTTGTCACCGTCGTGCGCTGGACAACTCGCTCCACTCCGACTCGCACGCCCGCGCGCCGCAAACGTCAAACATGGAGGCTCCGGTCCTCGACCGGACCAGTAGCCGCTCTAGGCATCGCGGAACCCCTAAACATACCTGATCACAGATTTCTGCTCAGAAATATAAAAAAGTACGTATGATGCAATATAAATTAACTGTAATCTCGATTAAATTTATAAATCTGCATTGATATATACAGAAATGAGATTTATGCTCGTTTTTACTAATATAAATTAATTTTAATCTTAGTTTTATTTTTTGCTTCGAGTTCTAAAAATTATGTTCTAAGAATTATGTTCTTTTATCTTTTTTAGTTCTTTTATCCTTTTTAGTTTTAAGGAGATTGTAAGGAAAATGCAATATGTTAAGAATTTCTTGAAAAAATTACAAATTATTTTAAATTGCATTTAAAAGTAATACAAAAAAATTAGAGACAGTTGACCATCTGGATCGATAAAAAATTATTTCAATAAAAAGTAATATTAAACAAATTTTCTATTTTTTATTATAAAATAATGATAAAAATTTTAATTTTTTAATATAAATAATTTATAAATTCAAAAATATTTATATAAAGTTACATTGAAATGCAGACATTAATTGTTCAGTAAATAAACAAAATATTTATTTATTATAACTGGTGAATCTCAATGAAACTTTGCATAAGTCATTTTTAGTACTTAAAATATTTATATTTAAAAAATTTAGATTTTCGTTATTTTTAAAATTTTTGTTTATAACAATAAAATTAATATCAAATAAAATAAATAATCTATAAAAATATGTTACTCAATAAAAACAGAATATTAACTTTCGCATATGCAGTTTAAAGCGTAAATATTAACATGTGTGTTTTATGCTTATTTCCTTAAATGAAAGGATAAAGAGTAAATTAAACTTATTAAACCAAAATTAAAGTTAATCTACTTGATAGAAAAATACATTAGACACTTTGATCGAGTATCCAGCATAAAACATCTTAATTAAATTCAATGCAAATCTAAATCAAAATTCAACTCAAAATTAAAATATATGCACATTTTTTCAATAAGAAATGAGTGTTCTTAATTAATACATATTCTTTATTCAATTCTTTATTCTCTCAGTGATAAAAATTCGCAATTTTATTTTTAAGGGTTGAATTTTTAACAATCGAGGGAATCGCATATATATATATATATATATACAAAACATAATATTCAAAGTTCCTTACCATTTTCCATCAACAACTATGTTTGATTTCCGTTTTTTGGCTCTTCAAAAGATAACAACTTGAATATGCCAGAGGCTTTATGGCAAATTGTCAGAAAAGTTATACGTATAATAAACTAGACTATGTACAAGTGCTATATACATTCGATATTCTAATTATTCCAATAAATTTATTAGAAGTTGAAGGAGGAGAAATCTCCATATGATTGCGACGAAACTTTCTTCTTCTTTATCAAAGGCTCTGCGTTCCCGTCCCATTTGTCCAATCTGAAAATCGCGCGGATTAAACGCCGCGTAAATAATTAATTAAAACTAACAAATCTCAGTTCACGACAGAGATCTTACTTCTCCTGCTCCAATTTCACATATTTTCCTATGCCCGATCGGTAGACCTTCTGAGTGTCATTCTTGTCCTTTTTGTCGGCTGGTTTGTTCTGACTCGCTTCTTGAGCCAATCGTTCCGCCTCGGCAATTCGTTCCGCGGCGAGCTGATCATCCGCTTCCTGAAAGGGATCCACGAAAACATGGACACCCTGTACAACTATATCCTCTATCGGTCGGTCCTTATTGTCTACCTCCACCTTCTCCATTGCATTTAATGTGTCCAGACCTCCTACGATCTTCCCAAAGACTGTGTGTTTGCGATCGAGGTGTCGGCACGATCTAAATGTGATGAAACTGAAACGACAATAATAGTACATTAATAAAATAACAAGATTGCAAAATGCAAGTCCTTTGTTTTATCTTTGTGTTTGATCTTACAATTGGGATCCGTTGGTGTTTGGCCCTGAGTTTGCCATGGACAGAATACCTCTGCCTTGATGAATCAGATTCGACTTGAACTCATCCTCGAACGGTTTGCCCCAAATAGATTTGCCGCCGTTACCTGTATTGGTTGGATCACCGCCCTGAATCTGTGGGAAAACGAAATATCTGCATGAAATAAAGAAGTTAAAATAGAAAAATAAAAAGAACATGCAAAATACAATTTTCGAAATGCACTCAAGTTAAAAGGCTCATCGTCGCGCTCAATATACTTACCATAAAATTTCGTATTGACCTATGAAACTTTGTGCCGTCGTAATAACCATTCTGACAGTGTTTCATGAAGTTTTCACAGGTTTTCGGAACCAGATCACAATGAAGTTCCAGATTCAAAGCCCCAAAGTTCGTGAGGAATCTTACATATCCTGAATAAAAAACAGATAAATGAGAATAAGAATTATATACTCAATCAACTCAATTGCGATAACATACCTTTCTTTTTGACTCTCTCATATCGCACTAAATCTTCCGCAATCACAGCTGCCTCATGGGTAGTCTCTGCCGGCATTATGGTTGAAGTAAATCCTGCAGCAACCGCACCAGTGGAATAATGCGCCTGCATACAAATAAATAACAAAATTTCTTCTCCAATATTCGATATAATGACTACATTCAGCAGGAAAAGCAGCTTTGTAATTATTATAAAATTCTTTAATATGATTGTGAATCTTGCCCTAAGTTCCTCACTGGATCTAAATGTATAAACCATTCATATTAAAGAATTTGACAACAGCTGCAATGCCGTTTTTTCTGCTAAGAGCAGCCAATATAAGTTTCTTGTGAATGATATACCAACAGCGTTAAATTTGTCAGCCTTCTGCATAGAGAGCTCATCTTTTTCGTTACTCTTTGCCGGCTTGTAGTCTCTCTCCAATTCAACCAGGATCTCCTTGGTTTCTGCCGATACAGTTTTTAATTTTGCATTTGGATTATTTCTCTCTCTCACTGTCTCTGAAAAATATCATTCATACATATATAACTTACAAAAATAGAACATATGTTAATTACTGTAAAACTCATTTCTGTTGAACTGAATCTGTTGAATAAGAAGCCTACCTTCGTCTTCCACTCTTATATTATTTTTAATATGATGGAAAGTCGACAGATTGAATTTCATTGCGTTATTTGGATCCTGAATTGTGATAATGTCCTTGCGAGTGAATGGCTGATCGTTTATCAAATCTTTCCAATTCCCAGTTTTTATGTTCAACTGTTCAACAGCCTGAAAAAATAATTCTTTTATATACAAAAATATTAGATTAGATTAAAAAAAAAACAAAATAGCCTCTAAAGTGAAATAAAAAATAGAAATATTATACTTTATATACTCACCTCATAGGAAAATACATTTCCTGTAGTTTTAATAGCAACAATATGCGAATGTTTCGTAAACAATTTGAAAAGAACAGGGCAATGATATTCATTTTGGGAATTCTTATAAAAGTTCAGTTTGATTAGGCTCTTGACATCCAGTGGTTTTCCTGTTATGGGATTATGCTTGTACTGTTTTATGTATTGCAAAATAGCCTCTAGCTCAAACACGTTGCCATGCAGGTCGCAATAAGGGTGCTCAAAGGGCTGAAGAGATAAGCAACAATGATCATATGGCAACCGCCTAAACGTCTTCTCCTCGCTTGTTTCCAGATTCGTTCCCGATTTTCTTCCACCGTACAACGTCGACCACTCCGTGTACGTTAAGTACCTGAAGGAATTTGGAAGTTTGTCAAATGATTGAAAGCAAAAGTGAGATACCTTGTTATAGTTAGGCTGCAAGATTGTATGAAAAACAATAATGCAACTTACATCTTATCCTTCTGATGTTGGCGTTTCCCCATTTTGAAGTAACTTTACAGCTGTTTTATTTAAGAAAATTTCGCAGTAATATGAAATAAATTACGATCAATTACGAATAAACTGAACAAACGTCTCGTAAACTTGAATTCACGATACTTATTGCCTATTCTGTTCGTCCATGGAATAGTTGGCATATACAGATATACAAGTCTCGCCGAGATTTTAGACCCTCAACGAATTGGTCAAATTGAAAAAACATGGCGAAATCGACCGCGACATTTAAAGATGCAAAAGATTTAAAGTATTTAATCGCTTATGACGTTTTCTATCGTATTGATGTATTAAAATATTTCAATTAAAAAAAATGTAAATAAATGCTCGTTCTGAAAAAATATCTTTCTAAACCGCTTCAATATTATATTTTTAATTTAATATTATTTTTATATTTTTAATAACAGATAAATTTCACAACAAAATGAATCCTATTGAAACTATTAAAGACGTGTACAAAATAAACAAAATGCTGTCGTAATTTTTGCTTTAACACGAAAATCAATACATTTGTATTTTAATATTACATATCACAATATTATATATCATATTAGGGTTAAAATTTTGTAAATTCTCTGGGAATTACAGGCTTTTCCAGGTATCTTTATTCAAGAGAAAATCAGAGAATTTTTTAACACAATTTTGAAGTAAATTGGAGTACAAATAATGCAAATAAATTACATATTTTAGAATTAAGCATAGATTTCTATTAATATTAATAAATTGAAAATTAAGATAACGAAGTTAATTTGCATATTTTCGAGATATAGAAATGGAAATTATAATGGAAAAAAATTATATAATCTCAATATTACATTAAAGTTAACTATAAATGTTTAGATAATTTTTTAATAAAATATAAAATTTTTAATTGCTTTATTTCTTTAAATAAAATAAAGCAAAAAAATTAGATAAAAAACATTTTCCAAAATATAAATACAGTACTTACTAAAAATTAAGCCATTACTCCGTATGCTTTATGAAAAATAAAAAAAAACAATCACAGAGATGTTATAAAATAAGAAAATAAATATAACAATCTTTAAAATTCTCTTATAAACTAATACTTTTCAGTTTCTCCAACAATTGTATGTTGACGTAAATTTTTTGTATTTGTAATAATACATCTAATCATTTAATGCTCAAAGAAATATGAATTTATCAAGATTTATAAAAAATAAAATAAATTTTTCTTATAAAACAAATTCCTTCATAATTGACTAGCTATCATGAAAACACATTGTAATGATAAACTCTATTACCCAAGTAGAACACTTAAAATATTTTAGAATATTTTTTTAAGAAAATATGGAAATTTTTTAGATTCACTACTGTATTTGATTAGATCTTTGGAACTGAAACTAAAGCCTAGATATAAAGAACTAAAATTTTGATCGCGAATTGTTATCGTACAAAAAGTATTAAGAGCAATAATAAAAAATATTATTGAGATTTCCTCGTTGAATTAACAAGTACTGTTTTAATATCTCTACTCTTTCTTTTTGTATTGTGTTATTTTTTTCTATAGCTTCTCTTAACTTTCTTAATTCCTTAATTCGTTCTTCTTCTATTTCCATATATCTTTTTCTATAATTATCTATAGGCTTATTTCTCTTTCTAAAGTTTTTATTTTGTACATTTTTTTCAAAAACATTTGATATACTAATAGTTGAACTAGTAGATGTGACCGATAAAATATTTTCGATTTCTTGATCACTTAAATTCTTAGAAAGAATAGCATTTTCAAATCTAGCAATCTTTTCGATTTCATTCTGGTTATCATTATCATTATTATTATCATCATCATTATCATTATTCAAAAATACAGCTGATGCCATTGCTAAGTTTGGGTTTACTGTCCTATCATCAAAAACAATTTCGGACATAATGTCAAAATAAATCCAAGACATTCTACCAGACCTTGACATTTTCTTTTTATCACTATTCTTTATAATTAAATATCTCATCTTCAAATTCCTAAACTTTTTGTTTATCGCATCTGCCTTAACTTTATACCCATATTTTGTCATCTCGTCAGATATTTCTTGCCAAAGCTGCTTTTTCTTGTTTTCAGGATTTCTAAAGCGTTCGGCCCTTTTTTTGTACTCTTCCAGCATTAAAAAGACAGCTTTTTCATTCCAGGAAAAATGATCTAGAAAAATTGTTTTGGAGTATGTATTTTTTAGATAATATTATAGAAAGAGGTAATAAATAGAATTAGAACGAAAATTTTAAATAATAATATATATATTATTACTTTTATCATTTATTTCAATGGAAGCATAATGTTTATTGATAGCGTTTCCCATTTCTCCTAATGCATTATATGGTTGTACTATTCTCTGATTCTCAATTGGAACATGTATACATCCATCATCTGTAGAATTTAAATAAAAAAAAATACAGAAATATATATACAATTAATAAGGAGCATACAGCTACAGCACAAGTTGTTTAAGTGAAAGTCATATATTTAAAATTATAATAACAAATAAGTAGACGTTTCGGTCAAGATTTGACTATCATCAGTACAATAAAAAAGTGAAACACACAATAGTTTTACTAATTGGTTTCCAAGACTTGTGTTAATTGACAATAGAGACTCTGTATTATTTTTATTAGGATTTTCATCGATAAATACGTGGTAAGCGTTTTCGAATATTATTTTAATCCGTTTCTTATTATCTACATTTATTAAGACAGTTAGATTAATTAATTTGGTTTTTTTGCCTATTTTCAAATAAAATCTGGAAATTACGTATTTCACTCTCGAAACCTCACATACTTTCAAGTTAAAAATAATTGTATATTGGAATAGAATTTTGTTACATAAGCGATTGCAATCTTGGCATCTTAATTTTTGGATTTAATTTGTCAACTTATTCATAAGCGAATGGAAATTGTTAACATCAAATTCTAACTTGCGGTTTATTGTTAACATTTTGGGAAAAATTTCTGTAACATCGTTTCACTTTTTTATTGTACTGATAATGGTCAAATCTTGACCGAAACGTCTATTTATTTGTTATTATAATTTTAAATATATGACTTTCACTTAAACAACTTGTGCTGTGGCTATATGCTCCTTATTATTTGTATTTGTATTTTTAAACCACCTTTAAGAGTTTAAAAATAAACAGAAATATATGCTTTTCACATGATACACCACTATCATTAGAAATAATAAGTAATACTTGATATTAATATAAAATTGTTATTAACAATGTATCAATTTCTATCTTCTACATGACATTTGATGTTTTTGAAATTTTCATTTTAGTAAAATCTAATAAAATATTAACAATGAGCGCGATCAAGTTGATAAAACAGCTATATTATATGCTGAATGGTTAAACACAATAGTTCTTATTTATAGATTAATCAATTCAACCGCTCTGTGAACAGTCGGTTGATTGTGTATTTTGAAATGAAGTGAAAACTAGTGAAATTTACAAGTCAAATGTATTAAGAATGTTGACCAATGAAATAATAAATATTCTAGTGAATTAGCTCATTTTTGTTATTTTAATCTTATTTCGAGATACAATAACTTCATGGCTAGTCGCTTTGTCTGCTTTGTTCTTAGTTTCTAAATGGAACTAAATATAGAAACTAATCGTACTAAAGAATCTTCAGCCTGTATCAGACTAGAAATTGAGATTGAGATTAAATTTGACCTTTCTTCTTCTTATTTAATTAGTGGCTCTCGCCTCCAGACTATGTAATAGGAGGTCGATATAGCCAGATCACGTCACAAAAATGATGTCTATGAAACGGAATTGTATCCGAATTAATGGAGAAGACGTAATACTACGAGTTGCGAAATGGAGCGCCAATAACGGAGCATACTGCTCCGAGAAAGAAACCTAATAAATTTGATCAATTAAAACAAATTTTACTAAACTTAATATTTTTCTTTCTTCTGGATGGTTAAATTTCAATTCAATCTCAATTTCAATTTATAGTTTGATATAGGGTTAAGATTCTTTAGTTTACGATTAGTTTCTATATTTAGATCCATTTAGAAATTTGAGTTGTTTAAGTTTTCTGTGCTGAATGCCAGTTATGAACTGAATGATTCTAAATCTGAGACCTATTATTAAACATGTAATTAATGTAATTAAAATAATTTAACTTATCTAAACATGTAATTAATTTTATTTTATTAATAGACACAAAATTAATTTCAGGAAACTAAAATAGCTTCATTTAAGAGAGAATGAACACTAAGTTTAGTTATCTATTAACAATATAATTGAATAAATCCACAATCAGTTCTATAGAAAAAGTGGAGTCTTTTCCTTAACGAGTTATCTAATACGATCAACACTGGACTGGAAATTGAACCCTTAGTTTTTAAAAGGTTAAAAACAAATACATATAACCCAACAATGTTAAACAACTAAGAGACAAAGCAGCTAGCAATTTGTATCATTCAATACAATTCCTCCTCATTATCAAACAAGTTAATTGCTTCTTCGGTTGTAATATGTTCAGTGTCTTTATCTAATTCAACATTATGCATTTTCCTTCGAAGCGTTCGTTCACAGGGAAAAGGAATATGTTGCTCTAGAATCTGCTGGTATCCAACACTGCCACATGCACGTCTTAACTGAATAGCTCGTTTAACTGTGTCGTCAGACCATTCTCGGCAGCTCATTTTTGGATTGGTGAGAACCCTAATCTGATCTTCATTGAAGACTTCTCCTAATCTACCTCTTAACTTGTTGTAAATTTGATTTTCTTGCCTCAATTTCTTCAAACGTTTCTCTGATCTTATCTTGTATAGGTAACTCTTTCTTATTATCTTGTTAAACAACTCTTCGCGTTTTTTCATAGCGTCTTGAAGTTGCTCACACTTACTTTTGCTCTTTGCCAATAGCTGCTTCAATTCCTGGCATCGTTCTTTCCAGTCTATCTCTTCCTGAACGTTCGTAAACATACTTAAAAGATCTTCTGGTTGTTTATCGTTTAATTGCTTAATATTGTCCGAATGTAATTGATACTGATAATTTATTTTAACATTTCCTTCATTTGTCATGCTTGCAATAAGCATGTTTACGACATTGTTGTTCATGTTATAATTTTCTGATAAAACATCTTGCAGCACAGGAACATCTTGTGGCACAGAAACATCTTGTGGCACAGAAACATCTAGTGGCACAGAAACATTTTGTGGTACAGAAACATCTTGTGGCATAGAAACATCTTGTGGCACAGAAATATCTTGTGGCACAGATACAGTGTGCAGCACAGAAGGAGAAATTACAGGTACAGCATTATATTTTAATTTGCGTTTGCCATCACAACGATCTTTCTCCCACATATCTTTGGTGAAATGTATCTGTTTACAAATAGATAGACTCGTTAATTATTCTACAAACAATAACAATAAAAATTCAAATAAATCATACCTCACATATTCGACTGTGCGTACTAGGTGTCCAATTCGGTCTACCAATACTGGCGATCCACTGTTTTTTCCGATCAGGATTTGAAGGAAAGTTTCTCATCAAAAATCCCTTTCTATTCGAATTGTTGCAACCGGGGACGCAACAACCCGTCATCCCGTGTGAAATCAATCCAGAAAATGATAATTTTCTGGTATAACGAGACCTTCGATATTATCAATTTGTCGGATTTTTTGAGATTTGATATCAATCAAACTTACTTATGTTGTAATTATCCGCTACTTTTGTAGCATGATGCAAGTAAACAAGTGTGCTATGCTTGAATCTGCTCGTAACTGAACACAACTAAAGCAAGAAGTTTGCGCATAGCAACGCATTGACCTTATTTTCCGCCATTTTAAAACAATATTTAAACTATATGACTCGCGCGCTTGGCATAAAATTTGAAATGATTACAAATAATCAAGTTCTAATATAAATAAAGTGAATTAAATAAGTAATAAGTAACGAATTAAATAAGTGATAAGTAATTACATATAGAATATTGATTATTTAATACGCATGAAACTGAGGTTTACTGTCATAGCAGGTGTATTGAAACCAATTCGCCTGAAAATGGTGGACTAAAAGGTCAAGTTCTGATTGGCTGCAGTAATTAAACATACGCAAGCATGGGCAGCTAAGTAGCAATCGGTGATTGGTTGGATCAAAAGATAAGAACCAATCATCTCTGATTAGATCTGTTCGTGTTGCTTGCACTTTTTACACTCGGCTTCTTCACTTTCTACACAGGTCTGTTCGTTTTGCTAAACTTGAACTTGCAAGAAGTTAAGCTAAAAAGAATAGACCTTTAGGTCCGTTTCCACCAACGCAGATCAACTTTAATCTCGGTTCAACTTACTCTTTGTCTTTTTCTAGTTCTAAAGATTAGAAAAAGACGAAGAGTAAGTTGAACCGAGATTAAAGTTAATCTATATTGGTGGAAATGGGCATTAGATGATCTAGCTATAGTGTTGATAACCATACACGTACGATAATTTTACTTATACATACGATGTACGATAGCACTTCATTATCGTACGCCTAAAATACGATAGTTTTGTATTTCTGACTTATTACTCTTCTCTCTTAATTTTATATACATATTACCAACAGAGTAGGCATTGAAGAAGACGATGAATTAAATGACTTCGATGATATCGTTATTATTTATTAAAAATCATAGAAATTAAGTATGAATTTTAAATATTATTTGTTCTTTGAAGTCTGTTCGTTTATAATTTGCGAGTTATATATTGTTTAGTCTTATCAAAGATTTATCGTTCTAATCACGTGGCTTAATCTGTGAAGTGAAATGACTATATAATTAATGCTACTACGATAAATACGAAAAAATATACATATATATACTACATACATAAAAAAATTGTGATATTGACAATACAAGTGAACTTACTGTCTACTGTCAATGTAAAAAGCCACATTTGTACCGTTTCTTTCTTTTAAAATAATTGTTTTAAATGTACTGATAATAATCACTTTCCAATTTGTATTTTTAACCTGGATATTATAGAAATACAATTTATTCTATAGAATGTTTGAGCTCTTGAAATTAATAAAAAATATCGGTTATTGTTTCAATCATCGTGTATTAAGGGGCTTCTAAAGTGCTGAATGGGTAATTTCAGCGAAATCAGTTGAGAATTGATTGAGAAATTTCTGATCTATTTCGGAAGCTGATTTTAGTCTAAGTCACTTCAACTTTAAGTAATAAATAAAACTGTTATTTCTGACCGTCTTAATTAGGGATTACAATTTTACATATTTTGTATTTAAATTTTGTTCGCGCGCGCGCGCGCGCGATGTATGTATGTACGATAATTCTGGATTAGGTACGATCGGCCACTATTTCTAGATTACCAACACTGAACACTGTTTAGCTAGGTTATGGGAATTTAAACATATTTACTTCGGCAGTGCATATATCAAAATTGGAAGATGTCGAAAGTAATGGGAAAAGTGAAAAGAATAGGGAAGGTGGGCAAGAAGCTGGTCGAGAAAATCGATCACTCGTCAAAACTGCGCGTGAATATTCCCGCGGGAATGGCGTCAGCCGCGCCGCCACTTGGTTCCCAGCTCGGTCAGGTTAGGATCACGCTGAACTTCAATAGAATGTATTTGATTTCTTTGTACTCTCTTTCTCTCTTAATTTCTTTGTTGTAGAAATTTATTGTCATCTCCTGAATTCTAATTCTAATCTTTCTTCTGACAGTAATCATGCTAGATTTGCAAGATCTAGGTACTCGTCTTCAACAGCGTTTAATGTGGGTGGATGATTTTGATTCCAGAGGAACATCAACATCGACAAATTCTGCAAGGATTTCAACAATAAGACAGTCGATATCAAGGAGGGCATTCCTTTACCATGTCGCGTGAAAGTGAACTCAGACAGATCATATAATCTAGTGATCCATAAACCACCGACAACATACTACTTGAAACAGGCTGCTGGGATACAGAAAGGAAGAATAAAGAAGGGTACGAGTTAATACTAATCCTTCCTGTCAACTTGATAAACTTAAATTCTCAGTCATAGTTGCTACCTTTTTATTAGTGTTCCACTGGAGATTGACTATCGAAATATTGCCAAAACTTCAATTTTCTTGTAGCATTTTCTAAAAATGAAAAAGAGCATTATCAGATTTAATCCTTGTGGCAAAGATTAATTGCTATTATCAAAATTTCTAGTTTATAATATATTCTCTAAAAAAAAATGGTTAAATTCGACTCTTTCCAGAAAATTTAAGATTTTGAATAATTAACTACAGATTTGGTCAAAAAACCAGTCTTCAGTTAAAAATCAAAGAGGTGACAATTGTGTTGGTCCCTAATTTATTATTTTGCCCTTAAAGTGTAAAATAATTGTAGTCTCTTGATATTTCAATGGAGAAAGTGCAAAGATAATATAACATAAATACTTGAGAAGATAATAAAAGATTCATGAATATCTTTTTGTAGGTGAAGTAGCTGGCAAGATAACTTTCAAACATTTATACGAGATTGCCAAAATTAAGCTGGAGGATCCACCCAATGCATTGTTGAATTTAGAACAAATGTGTCAAATGATTGTCGGCATTGCTCGTACATGTGGCATCGAGATCGTGCGTGAAATAGATCCAGAAGAGTATAGTCAGTTTCTGAAGGATAGAGAAGCGACAGTCTTGCAGTATCGTGAGCAGCTTCAATTAGCCAAAGAAAGCAAAGTTCTTAGAACAAACTAATTTCTAACTAAAATATCTTTGTTTCTATTGTAATTACATATGTATATAATAAATTCTTTCAACAACCATTTATTTATTACAAAAAAATATTTAAATTTGTTATATCTTTCTGCAACTTTAATGACTAATTAAAAGGTAAACTGATGTAAAAGAGAGTGTGTAAAATACACATTTTTTATAAATTACTATGTACAAAATTTGAATTGCTTACATCGGTAAAAAAAAATACATATCTTTACTTTTCTTGGGAGGAAAAAAAAATTAAAAAATAGACATTTACAAGAAGCGTATCCAATTGATAGACTAAAGATAAGCTTAAAGAGGATAAAAATCCTTTGTCCATAGAGAATTAACCGAGTCGTTTAGGTTGAAGTGTATCAGGCCCAGGTACATATAGTAAAATGATAATTTAAGAAGCATCCAGCGTTCTGCTAACGACACCCAGCACTTATCCCAAGCACTCGAGCATTGCCGAAGCTTCTCGCCGTATACAGAACGCACACAACACTTGGACATTTCCATTATGGCCGTCATCCTGGATTGAGTGTGCAGCGAATACTCGATAGAGCGCATGAGATCGTTGGTTTTAAGAATCAGCAGCATTTGCCGGTTGACACGGTCCAGCACATTGCTGATCTGCGGCAGCAAGTTTGGGACATTCTGCTGAAACATCTCTTTCTCGCTGATGTTGTAACGAGTTTTACGCACGCCTGACATAATCGTTTCCCAAGTCCTGCCCGACACCATAACTGACAGCAGACCGTAGTAATCCTCAACGCCGAGATGACCGCAGTATTTCTTCATAGCCACCCGATCGCTGTCGAGGATCGCTAGCCATAGCTTCGAATAGTCCCAGCGGAATTGATTGGACAGATCCGCGTAGAGGCCGTGATCCAGCAGAATGATTTCCGCCTCGGAATCGCGATTGCGCACCAGGATGTTACCGGGATGCGGATCCGAGTGAACGAAACCTTCAATGAAAATCATGTGGCTATACAGACGACCAAGCTTGCTGGTGATCTCATATGGATTCAGCTGATGGGCACGCATGTACTCCAGGTCATTCACCTGTCCGCCCTCCAGGAATTCCATTGTGAGCACACGGGATGACGACAAGTCCCAATATATTTTTGGCACTTTTAGCCAATTATAGTTCTTGAAAAGCCTCTGTACCTTCTCGGCATTTTCGCCCTCCAGAGTAAAATTCAACTCCTGAGGGATGTTCCTCTTTGTCTCTTTGACTAGCCAGTCGAACTTGAAATCCGGAAATATCAGTGACGTAATGCTCACCAAAGTCGACATGGTCTTAATGTCAATATAAGAGTTGCTCTTGACTGCCCGATGCTGTACCTTCACGGCCACCACATCGCCGTTTTTCAGCACGGCTCTGTGCACTTGTGCGAGACTAGCAGTACCCAGGGGTTCCGGGTCAATGCTTTGAAATATCTCGTACGGAGACCTCTTAAAATCCTCCTTAATAACGGTAAGTACGTCATTGAACGAGGACTGAGGTGCCGCACTATGCAGTACACGCATGGTGTGTACATATTCCTGGGGCAACAGATAGTCCAGTGCACCCACATGCTGACCTACCTTGATGTACACCCCTTTATTGGTGCAACAAAGCTCTAGGAGTTTCTGCGCCCCGTACTTGTGAGCATTTGATTTCAGCTGCAAGTACTCCGGTGATGTTTTATCCAATTTACTGTCATATAATTCTCTCTTATAATAACGGCCTATATCAAGCACTGTCAGTGCAGCACGGCCTAAGCGTACAATACCAATGGCACTGATATCATACTCATTTGTTCTAAGAGATGCCAGGGTACCCAGCCCGACTGTTCCAATAGCAACGGCTTTGAACAGCCTTCTGGATGTAAACATTGTCATTTAGTTGGCAGGTCCTTTTAACCGAGAAAAATACAACGAATTGTAAAATATATTTTCTCTTAAAATACTTTAGAAATATTACATAATTAGTAAAACATATATATATAATTATAAAATTGCACTATATAACCTACTAAAGTAATGATTAAAAATCCTCATAAATTCGCGTGATACGAGAGTATTCCGTGGCATCGAATCCAACAAACTGAGGAGTAGTGAGGAGTATGAATCTTAGAAAGCGGTTAAACTAACCTCATTTGTATTCTACATATCTCCCAGAACGGATCTTGTCAACAATTCTGTGCCAATTTTATGTGCACTTTCAGTCAAGGTTATAAACACACGAAACTTTTACAAACGGTCGCTAAATAGTTAGATCAATTTCGATCTATCGGTTTTCAATTCAACCACGTGGACGAGACGTGTCACTAGAGGTGCATAAGGTGTATTCCATTTCACGCATGATGTGTTTAATGCATTATTTATCCTTATTTAACATTCGGTGAACAAGAATAAATAATGCATCACATGCGTGAAATGAATGTACTCTAGAAATTAGATGAATTAGATTGTCATAGATGACCGTAGATAATCATAGATTACCTCCAACGAAGATATTCTTGAAAGCAATATGAATAAATCATATAACTTTCCCGTAGAAATTATGCCATGCTGGCTATTATACATGATGAGAATTTTAACAAGTCATGTTTTTCTTCTTAAATAAAATAAAATTCTTGTGTATAGATCTATGTTATTTGTGAATGAATGTTTTGAAGTCGTTTCACATAAAATACATTATATAAATATCTTGTAAAATGCTTAATATTTTATTTTGGGGTATACGATTTAAATATTTATTGAAATATATTTCACCTAGAGAAAAAAATCTAATATAAACATATTTGAAAAAAATTGAGTAATGTCATTAAGTTTTATTGAAAATCTTAAAGAATATATTACAAAATGCCATTTCATATATAAATACAATGAGAATAATAAAATAATAACGTATAGTTACATATATAATGTACACAATTGCACATAATTACATATCGTTTTCTGTATTTCATTTAATCCAATTATTGGTACAGTTTCGTCTCCATATTAATATAACAAATAACTAGGAGTTTTATCAAAGGAATCATAGAGGCAACAACATAGAATGCATGTATAAATATACAGTTTCTTTGGAAGCATGATATCCGATTTCTACAAGTAAAATTGGAAATCTACCGGCTAGAAGAAGAAGAAATATACAGTTTCCAAAAATGTAGAAACTCTGTAATAATTTTTATAAAAATAAAGATGTTGGAAAATTTCGAAACACGTGTTTTGATATTCCAAAAAAGCCACTTTTTAATATGTATGTATGCTTATTAACCATCACCCATAGGTACGTGAGGACGGGAGAGATGATCGTGGGTAATGCCAAGTAATGCTAAATGCATGAAATTTTCACTTTTAACTGTTATTTTGGATCGTTAGTAGAGGCTTAAAATTGTCAGCATCTTGATCGCCATCAAAAAGCCTTTCAAATAAGCCTCCATGACTCCTAATGCTATTTAAAATTTTCATCACCTCTTCCGCCCTCGCGCACCTAGGAGAGGTGATTAATCAGCACTCGTACAAAAGATAGCTTTTTTTGAAATATTGGAGCATGTTTTTCACCGTTTTCTAGTATTCTCTTTTTTTTTACAAAAATTATTACAGAATTTTCACATCCTTGGGAAACCCTGTACATGCGTACAAATATGTTAACAGGAAACTTAATTATAATGAAAAAATAACGGCAAAATACAAATGGGCGTTAGGAGTCGGCGCTGGATATTATATTGCGCAATGCTAACTAATACCTATTAACATGTCACAAATTCAATTTTGTATACGTATTATACGTTCAGACATACCAATGATGGCTCGGAAGCAGGCCAAAACGTTTATGCGTAACTAATTTATACTATATTTCGACAATAAACGATTTTTATTTTCGCACTAACAACTGCGTAAAAAACTCTCATTAGTCCTTATTTGTTCTTTGTTTTTTGATATTCTCGAAAGTTTGTTTCCCTGTTTTATCAATTTTGTATGTTTCGGCTCACTATTTGAGCCATCCTCAGCAATAAAAAATTACCACTTATCGCACTAAAAAATCTGTCGAACTGCGTCTCGCACACATTCGTAGTTCCGACCTACAATAATGCAGTCGCAGTGGAAATGTGGTGAGAGACAATCATCTTCAATATAGTCTAATGTTGTGCCAACCAGTTACTTAGCTGAATGGAGCAGATAATGGAACTCAAGCTCATCTCCAACAACGATCGCATACGGATCCAAGCATCGTCAATCCATTACAATTTTAAAAATCACGATGTCAAAGTTAGATTGAAAAATAATTTAAGTAAAAGAGAGTCATGTTCGTTCTAATACCCGTTGAAAACCAATATAATATCCTGCACTGATTCCTAACGCCATTTGTATTTTGCTATTATTTTTTCATTGTATTAATTTAAGGAGTCTTGCTGCAAATGCTTTGAGGTTTGATGGATCAATTAAAAGAAATAATTTTACAAATTGACCAATTAAAAAATGCTTCAAAGCGTTTGTGGCGTTGCGTTGACCGTACCCTATTTGCCATTTCTGGTTATAACGATATATATGTATAATACAGAGAGTAAATTAACCATCCTTCACACTATTTACATTCTGTACATTCTAGTCTCCAGTATGATCAGCATTTTTAAAACATATTATTTCCTGCAGCCTGTTGCATTAAAAGTTTCTATAAAAAAATCGTATTTTGATTAATATCGAACGAGAAATAATACTTCTTTCTTAAAAAAAAATGTATGTCAATGCAACATTCTCTTTACCTTGATTGGCGGGAGAGCGTCTACTAATTGCAAGCCCAGACTTCTACCAAGAACAATGGGTGCCGCGGTGTGTTGATAGAACCGATGAAGTCCATCGATGGCGAGCATCATCGGTACATTGTGACGTTGCCTCAGCGTCTCGTATGTCCGCAAATAGAACATATCATTGAGATGACTGCCATTCACATTTGCCTCGGCGAGGATTTGCGTCAGCTCTGCTACGTCGCCGAAACCTAGATTCACACCTTGACCTGCCAAAGGATGGACTCGATGTGCAGCATCCCTTGAAAAAAATATATATATAGCGTAGAATATTTAAAAAATAATCTATACATAATGGAAATCTCAATATAAAAATTTCAGTTTGAAGAATTATACAGTTGAACAAAATTTTCTTCGTGACAAAATTTTCTTACCCAACCAACACCGCGCCTGACTGAACATAAGACGAGGCATGACCGAAACCTAAGGGAAATGCTGCCCGCGATCCCTCGACAACTGCCTCCACGGAGGGTGGCATTTGCCTGGATACATTGGTCTTTAAAGCAAGTCTTGTAAGCAACCAGTGGAATCCGTGCATCCCGCTCTCGACAATGCTGCTCTTCGGATAAATTCGCCACAGCGCCTCATTTATTTTGTCGACAAATTCTTCCTCCGAGATTTTCAATAGTTCCTTTGCTTTCTCTTTCGTTACGGACCATACGAGTGAACTGAGAGAATCTGTCAACTATTAGAGAACAGTAATATATAAATATATATAAAATTTACTTTATTGCAAAACTCTATGAAAAGACTATGTTAACAGAGTAATACATAAAAGATACAATAGACTATAGCAGCTTACAAATGGTGTCAGCAAAACTGCTGTTACAAAGTCTATCAGCAACAAAAAAACCAGGATTAAGACAAAGATGCAATGAATGGCGAAGCAATACATAGTTACAATCATGTACACACACCCGTTACATCAGTCCCGCTTAAAAACTATGAGTGATCCGATAAAGCGTGAGGCAGTGGAACAAAAGGAGGACAGAGAGGGAGAAATTTTTATTGATACAGGAAGAGAATTGAAATATTTGACTAAGGTGTAGGAGAAAGCGGCACGGAATTTAGTGGAACGATGTATGAGGAAGGATAAGTAATCTTGATATCTGGTGACAAGGGGGTTAATAATGGAATGAAGCTCAGAATTCAACTAAAGGAGGCGTCGCAGATATAGAGGAGTACTGGAGCAAAGGAGAGAGAATACGAGACAGCACAGGTGGAGTATAAAACGTTGCCACATCCTAAGTTAGACAGATCTCTGATAATATGGAGATATATGATCATATTTAAGGAGACGCAATAGGAGAAGCAGAGGCAAGAATTTTGGATACGCTGTACAAGATTTAGTAGTTAGATTAAGAGTTAGAATGTAGACGACATCGGCGTAAGCAAATAAAGAAATAACGAGTAATTGAGAAGTGAGAAGTTTTTGAGAGCACACAGAAAGGATGTAGCGAAGGGGATAAAGAAAACGTAGACAGGCGTAAGTGGCCCGACACTTGACAGCCACGTGTAACTCGAATGTCCATGAAGAGTCAACATAGACACCAAGAATCTTAATAGAGGAGGAGCGAGGAATTGGAACGGAGTTAGGAGTAATATCGAAGGATTGAATACGGGATAATAATGTTGAAGAACTGACATTAGCAAGGATGATTTAAAAGGATTTAGATACAGCACATTATTAGTGGATCATTCGGCAATAGATTTTAGATCTTTATTTAAAGCAGAACACGCTGCTCCAGCATCAAGTGTGTGAAAGGATTTGAGAAAAATTACGTCATTTGCATACATAAAGAGCTCGGAGGACAGAGAAACATTAGACAAATCAGAGACAAAAATACTAAAAAGTAAAGGACCTAGAACCCTAGGGTATACTAGAGAAAACGGCATGAGGAGAAAAAAGGAAAAGGATTATATATGAGGACTTACTGCGTGAGGTTTGTAAGGAACGAGCAGATTAGCAGATTAGCAAAAATAGTAATATAGAATGATGTTGAATCGGTCTATTAATTTTCTTTTTGTTCTCAAATTCGTTCGATTAAATTAAATTATTTAAAATGTCTGACTTGATATGTCAAATATTGCATATATTTATTTTCTAAATCTATTAATTATTCTTGAAATTATTCTTGAATGACAAACATAACACGGAATAATGTTACATTTCATTTGACTTGGTTGTATTTCCACGATATTTTCCAGGTATTAGTCTTTAGGAGTATTTTAGACTTTGACGTTGTATTCACGCTAAGAAACGAATTATAGAAATATGAAAATTGATAAGTTACCGGAAGCAATGCAATGGGTCCTGTTGGAAGAAATCTTTGCCAAGCAACGACGTTCTCCATGGGCTGAAATCGATTAACGATATGTGTTATAACTCAACAACTCATATATATCTTCTTAAACATGAGAAACAGCTGTATCTCTTGTTTTTTTTGTGTACGATATTACATATTTTCAAGAAAATTACCTCAGACAGCTTGACAGTCGCAACGATGCCTAATTGATTATACTGCCAGTTGAGATAAATCACACCCATCGCCTTCCTCACTAGGGAGTTAACGCCATCGGCACCCACCTGGAACGCATCAAAACGCTTTATTTATTCTGGCTCCTTGTGCTTGACGGTAATAACATTTTAAAAGTAAAATTACAAGCGTTGTTATAAGGAGAATTATTGAATTAGCACGAAGATAGTGCGAATAATTTGCGCGTTGCGACAGTCAAGCGCGTCGAAAATTTACAAGCATGTACGAAAATAACGTCAGTTCTGTTACAGATTTCAGTGGAGATCACATCAGAGATTATCTGCGCAGGATGGTTAACATCTTATACTAATTTCCCATCGTAAATGCTATTTCGTTTATACACAAATCTACAGACATGTCCGCAAAAAAATATTATTTACATTCTGATATACTTAACAGTCCAATATTTTAGAAAGTCGCATTCATAAAACTTCACAATTATTTAAAACGAATTATAATATTAATTATTTCCATCACAAAAAATAATGTACTTTTTATATTATATATTTATTTTCTTCAATCTGCTTATGTTTTCTTTATTTTCTTTGCAAATCGAAATAGTTGCGAGACGTCTGTAATCATCATTTGTGTTAAATTGTAATAAAAAAGCTGTTAAAATATACTTCTCAAATCTTAATTAAAAATTAATTGTAAGAAAAAGAAAGTATGTATCAGAATAATAATTTTGTCAAAGATATTGGTTGACACATCGACTGAATTCTGCTGAAAGTATTTACGCATGAAATGACCGGAGTTAATTGATAATACAATCATTTCCGACATCGTGCTGAGAAAGAATGATAGGGAAGGAGTTTGCGGTCGGGAATTTTTTTCTTTTCCTTCTTTGTCATTGAAACATGCCGGATTTACGCAAGGAGCGAGGGAGAACCGTGAGAGATTAATAGAAGCTAAATATATAACACTGTTTTATAAACACGTGTGGGTATCCTGAGATATACGGAGATCCGGAATATTCGAATAAGTGCTCAGTATTAGCGAGTGAGAGCTAGAGTTGAGAGATGATGAAGGCGCATTGAGAAAACTATCTATTCTACAATGTCAAGGCGACTGCTCATCAAACGACTGATCTAATGAGATTTTTTACTGATATTTATATTAATCATCTTGTTAATATTTGTTCGATTGAGAACATCATCGGCCTAATCGTGATAAATGTATCATTGTACGCATGGAAATGTGTGCTGTTATCATTGCGTAACCACAAGAATGACACTTAATTAATCAAGAGAAGAAACTTTCCATTCTTTATACTACATGATTACACTAACAAAATGTCTATAGTAATCATTCATGTGGAGTTAGACAAATTTCTTTAAGAATCTAAAGGAGGACATAATTATGACGAGTCTTGGTAAGAAGAATTTTTTTGAAAGACTCTCCTGCAGTCATTTAACGCGAGAGGCGCCGAGAATAGAAGCTACCAATAACGGAATGCCGTCTGTTGTGATCAGCAATAAGGTCAATAAAAAAAAATGTGATCAATTATCGATGATTTTCCGATGTTTCCTTAAAATTCTTAACGTTCGTGTGCCGAATTTAGGAAGAACTCGACGATATTTGGATGAGCGAGATTGACAGTGGTAGTATCTCCTCCGAGAACAGCTCGGATTCTGTCACCTGTCACATATCAACGCCGATGACGCAGGAGCAACTCTGGAGCAAAGAGGAAGTCGAAATAGCACTATCGAATCTTCCAGGAGGCGAAGCTGCTCTTTCCCTGATCCCTACTCTTCAAAATAACACTCTGCAAAAGACTTTGGAGGAATTCCAATGCTTGACTCTCAACGAAATTATGGACTGCAATCATCGAAAAATCACGCTGCCTACGTTTGCGAACGGGTAATGGCAATAATAGTTGCACATCTACAGTTCAATCTTACAGCGAGATAATAATAAGAAATAAGAATAAGTTTGTCCGCATTGACAGGTTTATGCGAAAGGCTGTACTAGATAGCGAAAATGGAGCAGCAGCTGCCGCGACTCCGGGTCAGTTACTTGCAGGATGGCCAGACACGTGTCTGTTGATTTCTAGTTGGTTGGGTCACGTGGAGATCGCCAAGGCTTTGCTAGACAAAGGCGCGCCAGTTTCTACAAGTGACTGCGATGGAAGGTATAATATACATATATGTATATAAAACTATAATTTGCGATGGACAGAATCACTGTCCAGAATCATGTTATTCATTATGTATCTCGAAAGTTATCTGATTCCACAGTGAACTACAAGATATCTCTAATCAATTGAACCTTATAGCTTCAACTAATTCTCAAAAACTTTATATCCTAGAACACCATTGCATCTGGCAGCTTGTGCCACGTCCGTAAAACTCGTGGAGGAGTTACTGAAGCACGGTGCTGATCCGTGCAAATGGGATCTCGGGAAGAAATGCACCCCGTTACATTGTGCTGCAGCGGCGAGTTGCGTCGCTACCATCAAATCCTTGATCAAATCAGGCGCAAATGTAGACGCTGGATTGTCCGGCAAAAGCCCGCTTCATTATGCCGTGTTAAACAACGCCGGAGATTGTGTCGAGGCTCTACTACAAGCAGGTGCTTGTCCCAATAATCCGCAGGTGCTCCTTTACCACGACCAATTCAAACATGAATTTGATGGGGAAGTGATGCCTAAACAGAAATCTTCTAAGAGAAATTTGATCTGATAAGTTGAAATTTGATAATATATGCAAAAAGTAACGTCTCATAAAATCTTTAACGTCGATTATGGATCAGATATTATTTTCCCATCAAATTAACGCGTCTCTTCGAGATTCAAGTGAAGATTTCTTCAGTGAATTAATATGATTGTTGACAGGTTTATACAGAGACACCTCTGCACGTGGCGACTGGCTTAGGCAATGTGCATTGCACCAAACTACTATTGAATCATGGAGCGGATGTGAGAGTGCAACTTGGAGTCGCAAGATCGACACCTCTGCATCTGGCAGCCGAAGAGGGGAGCGTGGAGTGTACTAAGTTGTTGCTGAATGCCGGTGCGACCTGGGAAGCAAAGAACTCGCGCGGTCAGACGGCGATGCATCTTGCAGCGCTTGCTCAATCTATAGAAACGTTAGATGTATTAATAAATGCCGGTGCGAAAGTCAACGAGGAGGACGACGATGGGCGAACTCCTCTACATGCTGCAGTTGCAAAAGCCTTGAGAAGTGGTGAACTGGTCAAGACTTTAATACAGGTTCGTAATTCGCTCATATATTATACTTCAAGAATAGTCACCTGAGATGTTTTTATACCCCAGTAACGAAAAAGTGTTGTAAAATATTATTTTGTCTAGATATATATGAATATTGTTTAATATATTTTCTTTCTAATTTCTTTTTATAATAACTATTTTCTACAAATTTAACATCTTAGGTGATCGTTCATGTTTAAAAAAAATCAGGTGGTTATTTTCAGGTTGAGGAAGATTTTTCTAATAACACAGAGATACAATAAGATTTTTTTTCCTTTAAAAGGCAGGTGCTTCGGTCAACAAGGCGGACAAATTCGGCTACACGCCATTGCACATCGCGGCCTTGAACGAGAGCTCGTCCACGGTGATGCTGCTACTGTCGAAAGGTGCTGATATGACGGCGCGCACCAAGGGTGGCGTTACAGCTCTTAGCTTTATTATACGTCGCACTCCAGATGTATTACCACTCTTTGTGGCACGCTTCGATCAGGCGATTTCGCTGCACGATCATGAACTGGGCGATGTAGACTGCGAGTTGCGACTGGACTTCCGGCCGTTGGTGCCAGGCGGTCGTGGTGAGACGGATCTGATGCTCTGCCTGGTAGAAGTTGGTCAGGGTCATGTGCTGAAGCATCCGTTGTGCGAGAGTTTCCTTTACCTCAAGTGGTTGCGTATCCGCAAGTTCTTCTTGCTCAGTTTGATGTTTCACTCGATCTTCGTTGCCCTCTTCACCGGTTACGTCGGAGCAACGTATCTCTGGCACGTGAAACGGCTCAGCAGTGTCCTTCTTTGGCCAGTACTGGGCTTCACCTGTGTGCTTGCGGGTAAGGAATTTTTTCAGGTCGCTCATGGTATCTACTGCTACGCCAAACGCTGGGAGAATTGGCTGCAGTGGACCGTGATCGTGGCATCCGGTATTATCCTGATTCCGTCAGCCTATACTTGGCAGCATCACGTTGCCGCTCTGGGTGTCTTGCTGGTTTGGATTGAGTTAATGATAGTGGTCGGTCGCTTTCCTATGTTCGGCATCTATGTACAGATGTTCACTCAAGTGTCCATCAACTTCTTTAAGTTTCTCGCAGCCTACATTTGCCTCATAATCGGCTTCTCCCTTGGCTTTAGCGTGCTACACAAAAACTACAAGTCCTTCGCTGATCCATTGGTCAGTCTGCTCAAGACGATGATCATGATGTCGGGCGAGCTCGAGTTCGAGGATGTTTTCTTTGACGAAAAAGCGCCGCTCCAATATCCTGGTACAGCCCACTTGATGCTTCTCAGTTTCGTTATTCTAGTGACAGTGATCCTGACGAATCTAATGGTCGGTCTAGCCGTATCGGATATTCAAGAACTGCGCAGATGCGCTGGCCTTGATAGACTAGTGCGCCGTGCCGAGCTAGTTGCTCATCTCGAAAATATGCTATTCTCCAAACTTCTGGATCGGGCTCCGGCATGGAGCATAATACAGGCATGCAGGAGAGGCGCTCTGCTATTACATCCACCGTATCATTGTGCCTTGCACATTCGGCCGAATGATCCGCGCGAAAAACGTTTACCGCGAGATCTCATCCGAGCGATATATCGCTTGGTCAGTGAGAGGAAAACGCGGCGGACAACATACAGAGGCAGTGTGCCACCGCTACCACGACATGCGAATGCCACAGTGGATTCGAGTCACACAAGGCTCAGTAGGATGTATAGCAACGAGAGCAACCAGCAGCAGTTAAATGAGCTGGCAGCCGAATTGAAGAGATGCTCGTACAACATCAGCACTAGGCTGGACAGTTTGACCAACAAAGTGGAAAGTATTGCTAAAGACTTGGACATGTCGCTTAACTAGGCTACGTTCGGAAATATCATTCAAGTGTCCCTGTATATTTTATTTTTGTTGTTCACCGAATGTTAAACAAGGATAAAATAATACATGGAACCACTCAGATGGTGTTTTGCAAACGTACCTCTATTGTCTCATTGAATATTTCGAAATGTTGAAAACAATGAAAAGATCACAAGAACAAGTATCTCAAAAAAAAAAATGAACTTAAGATAAAAGAGACATAAATTGTAAAAGGCCTAACAATGACAATAAAAATACGAATGTAACAAATCGCATATTTTTGATCATGATAATTTACATACACACACGCGCGCGCGCGCGCGCGCACACACACACACACACACACACACATATATATCCTTCGCAAATTATATACATTTAACATAACTTGGTGCTCACCAGTAACCTAGTCCTGTACTGCTCTCCAGACTGCAACTGTATAGTAACAAATTCCATTCCCGTCTTCAGAAGTTCTACATTGGCGACTTTAGAATTGTAAATCAAAGTAACATTTTCTTTTTCAAAAAGCTGCTTGTTGATCGCGTGTAATAACAGGTCATTCTCAATTACATAGGCTAATTCTTTGCACGACAAATCCTCATTGAATGTTATCACAGCATCAGAACATGCCTCCCATACCTATTAAAAAATTATATATAAATATATCATGGAAACTAATTTTATAAACCAGAAGAATATAAACTAACAAAAATCAAGACCCAAAGATTACGTTTTTAATCATAAAGTTTCCAGTGGAATAACTATTAGTTGCAATTTACCAAGATCAATTGTTACAAATAGAAACTGTTTTTATATTATTAATGTGAACTTAGTAAGTTTAATAATATATATACTAACAAGTAAGAAAAATAGAAAGATCTTATTTAATCTAAGCTAGAATTTTTAAGACCAAAAATTTTATGTATATAAATCGATGCACTATTTATAGAACTGGATGTATGTATATAAATTCACATTAAAATATTATTAAGCACTAGATTATTAAGATCTAAACCAAACAAGATCAGACTCAATAAGGCATTTTTCTCACTTGATTGTATTATTTACATACCAATCTAATGTCATTTATTGATTGCTTAAGAATATAATTCTAAAATAGTGAAACAGGAATTAAAAGGACTAGTTACCTGCATTTTTCGTACTGGAGAATATCGGACTGCCTCTATATGTTTCCATGCTCCTATGCTTGATAATAAAGTACGGGTTTGTTGATTCAACACAACAACTCGATTGGAGTATTGCTCCTGTGGTATATATTCCTGTTTAGCATTACCTTCTAAAAGTAAGATCTTCTTACCTGCTAATCTCCGATTGTTTGCTGAAATTAAACATGTACTTGCAAAACATGCTTCACATATCATAAATGTAGACAGTACAATAACAAAGCTAAGAAGAATAGGTATTTTGAGAGAAATATATTCAAAGTCTTTTGTCTCAACAAAATATTTTGAAAGAATTGCAACTCAATTAAACGCTAATGCTAATTTTGATACATATAGTATTTATATTATACATTTTATAGTAAATAAATTATTTTATTTTATTTTATTTTATTAACCAAAAAAAAAACATTTTTAAGAACAAAGTTAAATCTTTCAAAAATTTATCAGTTAAAAATGTAATAAAATAATTCTTGAGAAATCTTCAATTAAAAGAAAAATAGCTTAAGAAATTTTATGATAAATAATATAATCATTAAATATTTAATTTTACACTTAATTCATTCACATCTTACTTTTAAATATTTTATTAAAAACGTCTTATAATTAATTTTGTTAAGCTTCCAAATAAATGTTTCCCTTTCTCGAACATCTGTTTACAAATAATAGTGTTGATAAAAAGCTAACCTATGGCACATGCCAACGTTGTGCCGACCATGCCGCCTCCGGCGATGACGACATCATAGGTCTTTTCGTTTTCCGCGGTGGTCGAATAGCTCTTCTTCGAGACCACGGTCGCGCCGGGGATGACACGTTCGCAATTCCGCGACAACGACGCGAGGACGAGCCGGCACGTTGACATCGCTACCTTGATAGTCGCCATTTTACACTGACAATGAGTGCGACAGCGCGCGACTCGATCAACAGGAATGAGAAAGCAGGAAATAAAAAGTCTCTGTTTTTTTGCAAAATATGCGCAAACAGGCCGATTTGTTGTTCAATCATTCTTTGATTCTCATTATGTGGCGTCATTTAACCTTATCGCATGGTGATAAGGTTAATCGTGATATTTTTTTCACATTTTGTCTATGAAGTGTAGAAGATGATTTGTTTGAACTTGTATACAGATCGGAAATCGGTAAATGTATTTTCGAGAGATAAATGCCTATATTCAGGGATTAAAAGACTTCGACTCCAAAGAAGATTAATAAACAGAGAAAGCAGCTTTGCAACTGTTGTAAAATTCTTCAATGATTGATCTTGCCCTTAGTTCTTCATTGGATCTAAATGTATAAACCAATCATATTCAAGAATTTTACAACAATTGCAAAGCTGCTTTCTCTGCCGAACGCAGCCAATAAACTTCGATCTACAGCTAATTTCTTCTAATTAAAGATAATTAATTTTGAATTGAGAGAATTAAACTTTTCACTTATATATAGTTTTTAATTAGAAAATCTAAATCACAAAAAAATCCTGATCTAGGCTTAAATATGCTATGCAAAATATAATATAATTCCAGAGTAGAATTGAGATGGCAGGTATCACATATATTATAATCCAGAAAAAAAAATAGATTCTAATTATTCTCTTTGAATAAGCATTATAGTTATACAAATAGCTTTTCTTTCTGCATAATCGCAGAGATTTTGAACATGTATAAATTTTTCTGTATCATAAAAATTTAATCGTTCGCTCGAACAAAGTCCACGCTCGGAGGAATCAACGATTTCGCAGCATAATCATTTTTCACGTACGTTCAGCGGTAACATTCACGTTCAGACGAATCGATCGGATTGTTTTGCGCGCCATTTAATTCCGTAGAACTGGTTGCAGGGCGTTAGCACTTCCTCGCGAGCTTCACCATGGCGACGGCGACGCCAGGTCGGCGACGCCAGGTCGCATTGATCCCCCGTAGTAGGTACAGTAACGGCCGTTGCCAGTACATTGTTTGTATCCCAGTGTTGGAATCAGGATTTGGTCACAAATCACCTTCTTAGAATCAACCTGGACTCGTATTTGGCTGATTGCTCAGAGGATGAAGGTGATTAGTCACAAGAAACTCCACGAAAAATCTGGTGGAATCTTCTAACAAGAAAGAGTCGGCAAAATGTCTTTGATGACGATTAGAATAAAATAAAAGACACATTTGTAGGTAGAGCTTAAGACCTTAAGATAAATATATGTATATTAATCGTGTTGAATGATTTGAAATTTTATAACTTTTAACAAAATCGCACCTGCAATCGATTTAAAAATTTAACTGTTTGGTAATTAGGAAAGTTAATTTGATCTACTGCCTTCTTTATCTTATATTTTAATGTTTGCTGTGTCCAGTTATTAGTAATTTTTCCTGGAATATCTGTGTGTATCGTATATATATTATATATAATTAACTTATGCTGTAATTATAGGCAGTAGTTGTATGATTCTATTGTGTAATTATCTTTAATTGTGTTTTATATATATATATATGTATATAGCTGTGCCTTTGATAATATCTAAACCTCTTCACTACATATTTTAAATTTAATTTCAATTTATTTAATTAAGAAGTATTTTTTTCATCATTAAATTGTGAAAAGGACGGATACGTTAGAAAAATTATGAGATACTTATTATATTTAATAGAAAAAGTTTTTTTAATTATCTACCAATATTTACATATTTTGCAACAGTAAATTCATTAATATCTAAAATTTATTTTATCATTATTTATTTGTTACGGTAACTACACGCGTTACATAATATTTCGTAATAAATCAGTGAATCATGACGGAGCACAGAGGCACCTCCTTTTTCCACTCGTGCGTGAAGATGCCAGTGGATCCTTGTAGCCGGCAACCAACTCCTTCTTACGAACGTCCTCGGCTGTCATCCGGCAGCCGAAAATCAGAGAAAGTGAAGAAAATTAATTTTGCCGAGGGTGAACCGACTGCCGTCGAGAACTCGGAGTCGTCGAGTCCGCGCGACACCTTGGAAAATCTTCTGGAGTTCCTGAAGAGCATACCGGATTATGGACAAGTGCATCATTTGTCGAACGAGCAATTCAAGCAAAAGGTCGAATATCTAAGAAGGAAGCAGCGGTTGCTCCTGCAGAATCTGAGAAACTCGGTGGATGACACAGAGGAGCCGTCATCGCGTTTGTCAATTACGAGAAATGAGAGCTCAAAGTCAAAGGACATCAAATCGAACGTCGTCGTTGATGATCTCAAGTTGAATGGCAAGAAATGCTACCTCGAGGAGTCGAGAACCAGCAGCCCAATACTATTTCCATCTGGAAATTTTGCTGGTCTTGCCGAGGATCAAGATCTACTGACATATAGGTGATAATTTATAAGTTGTTAAGCGATGAGAGAGAGAGAGAGAGAGAGAAAGAAAGGAAGCTGATAAATAAAAATCTTAAATTACGAATGCATTGGAGAAATGATATATATATATATGTAATTATATCTATCTTTTATTGTCTCTATTGCTTTTATTTGTAAAACACGCTAATGTTGATTCCAGATGCAGAGACAAGGATAAGGAAATGAAGACAATGCACAACAAAGAGATACTCGCGGCCTATAAAAGCTGGAGCACGTGGAGCGAATCGAAAAGCGATGACAGCGTGAACAGCGATGGCGAGGATAGCATCGAGACAAAAAGTTTACCACCAAGTAGCTCGAAAGAATGGCACCCCACGGTGCCTAAACCGTTCAATTTCACGCTGAGGTACGTGAATATCACGCTAAGGATGAGATTCTTAAAAGATGTTTAAGAGCTTGCATTTAAAAATGCCTGCTTAATAGATGCATGTTTCAAATGTATATCTTTGCGTTGTTGGAATATTAACATAAAACTGTATTAGTTTTCATTATTAATCTAATTTTAGTAGACATTCAATCATCTTTTTTATCAAATTAAAAGCAATTTTTTATATCAATATAAAAGAAAAAATTATTTTATTAAATTATTATTAATGTGGATATTTATAAATTATTTTATTTTTTAAATTTGTAAAATGCCTTGAAATATTTTTAGGCTTTTCTATCATAATATATATATTTATATTAGAAGTATCTTTTTCTGTAATTAAATATTTTATACTACTCATTTCCTGTTTATATAATTGAAAAACATTTGATGTCCTTTTTCAGGGAAGAGGCGGAAAAATATATGACAGAGATAGAAACAGTCGAACGGGCGAATAAAGATAACGAGAAGAAAAGTCCTTCAAAAAAACGACGAGTCAGACCAATTCCTATTACATCCAAGATACCGCTTTATGACAAATTAATGGCTGAAAAAGAGGAAAGGTCGGCCATGTAGCACTTTTGACTTCATAAATGGATGTATAATACTATCTACTTTTTTTTATTTTCAATCAAATTTAGTATCGTATTTCTTCAATTCTGAAAGTTTCACTATACTTTTATATATTATTTTATTTTCTTAACTATAAGAGGTCTGTGAAAAATTGTAATTAATATTAAACCTCGATATAACGTGCATTTTTGGTGTTCAGAAGTCGTATTGTACGCGAGGAGAGCGCACTAAATCTATTGTCGCAAGTGCGACCTTTTAAGCTGGAGTGCGATCGTCGTGCCTGGCGATCCATGGCGAGGTCCAGTCCTGAACTCTGCTCGAGCAAGAGCGGTTCTTCGCGTTTCAAGGCTAAGCCAGTACCAAGAAACCTGTTCGGCACCGAGGTTTACGACCGTATGCTTGAGGACGAATACTATAGGTCAGCTTGTCGTTAATTGTCGAGTTCTTTCCATATTTTATTTTGGAAAAATTTAAGTGGACATTTTTATATACGCGTTTAATATCTATTAAAAAAAAATATGATACACAAGGACTCTCTCTTTTTAAAATATCAAAAACACCTAAATCTGGGTTAATGAGAGTCAGCGCGAACGGAGGTGCGCAATAAATCTTTTACAAATAATTTTGTTAATCCATACGATATGTTGATATCATCTTTATTTGAAATTTTGAATCTTGAACGTTTCGATTCTCTTTGGAATCTTCATCAGCAATCTTCCTAAATCATACTAGACTTCGCGTCTAGAATTCTTTGTAATTTAAAAAAGTGAATTTAATTATTAGAACTCGGCTTCCTGAAGGTATCTTAAACAACAAGATTATTTAAAGAGCTAAAAACTTTTTAAAATCTCTTGAGAATTAAAAACAATTAGATTCAGCATAGAGATTTATTTACATGATTCCAGACAGCTAAGAAAAAGGTTGAGGGCTGCGGAGATGTTGAAGTCTTCTTCGTTACCGCCGTCGATGGCGAGGCGTGAACGTGTCAAGTCCGCATGTGCACATTTTCAGGACGTGGAGCCCAACAAGGATGATGACGAATCTGTCATTCCGACTACGACGATGTCCGACAGAACCAGGTCCGCGCTGACGTCCGCATTGTCCTCGCGCGGAAATAACCTGGCTGCGATTTTGAGATGTCAAGCTTCACGGTACGGTCTATTTAATGAGAAAGACTGTGTAACCCAGAATCCCTCTATTTAATTATATTACTGAAAAGTTGATTTTAAAATACTAGAAATTCAGTTGAAGAAAGAAATAATAGTTGCGAGTCATAAAAAGTCGCTGTGGTATAGGATTTAATTTTATCTAAATACAAATAAAGGATAATTTTTAATTAGAGAGGAACTCACACGTATAAATGACGATCGAAAACTCATCACAGAGAGAAACTGGAGCACGAGATACGGGAACGGATGGAGGAGAAGCGGCGGGAACAGATACTGAAGTTCAGGGAGACGCTGATCGGCCGGAAACCCGCGTGGAAGGCCCTGAGATCGGCCGCGAGGTACGCACTGGATCTATAGATCTAAGCGTTCATCGATTTTTATGATCAGTTATTGATCTAATGTCGCGAAAACAAGGCACGAGCATGACAGAGACCTAGACATACGGACGTCTCTTCGTCGTGACGAGGCGCGGGAACAGGCCGAACGTCATCGACTGCAGATGGAGATGATGCTGGACCGAGTGACGCAAATACCGACTCTTTTCGAGCGTCATTCTCAGGTAATGTGAATTTCTTGTTATTTGCATGCGTCATCGTTATTAGATAATTGTAGTTATTGAATAATTTTACTTTCTAAGTAGAAACAAATATTTATCAATAACTGTTTTTTTTACGAAAAAAAAACGTATTTTAATACTTTATATATTTTATGCACCAATATATTTTATATAAAGCAAGATTAAAATAATAATGTAAATTCTTTAGGATACGTTCTAATAAAGTATTGTGTAAACTACGCTTTATACATGAATTTTGCAGAGTTTTCAGTCGCTCGTAAAGGCGCAACAGAAGGTTCCTTCGAAAAGCGCCCATACCCGAAAGAAGAAAAGGAAGAAAAAGAAACAACAGCATCAATCGAAAAGATCTACATCAAGTAGCTTGGACTCGTATTTAAGCTTTGCCAGCAATTCTAGACCAAATTCCGGATCATTCACCAGTTCTTCCGGTACTCTG
Organism: Trachymyrmex cornetzi; assembly: GCF_001594075.2. Lineage (NCBI taxonomy): Eukaryota > Metazoa > Arthropoda > Insecta > Hymenoptera > Formicidae > Trachymyrmex > Trachymyrmex cornetzi. The sequence continues at coordinate 5,901,584 of NW_017296059.1, forward strand.
ATGTCAAGCCAATCATCGTCGAAGTCGTCGGGCGATTCCTCCGGCAAATCGGCAGCCAAGTCAGAAGCTTCGACACTGAAGAGAAAAGTCGATCGCGGTCCATTGAAGGTTTCGATTAACGAGACGGCGGAATGGATCGAGGATCGCAACGAAAAATTATCCAGTAGCGATGAGCGATCCCGCAGCGATGATGTCGAAGAATGAATTGAACCGATAATTCTTTTAATTATCGCGAAATTATTCTGAATGTCAGGTTCCTATATTTATATATTAATTACGATTAGAATATATTACGATAAATAGGTAAACCTTGACCAAGCTTTTCAGTTTAAAATTATCTGAAGAATAAGCTTTTTATTTATTCAGCTGTGTTATAATTGAACTGTATTTATAATCGTTTATAAGAATAATCTATAGTTAAGCTGATATCCCGACATATCAAGAACAGTTCAAAGTTGATCAAAAAATTAATTTTAAATTAAAACGATTGCGATAATTTTTCGGGAAATCCAGTTTATCGTAAATGATAGAAATACTTTTCGTAAAACTCGGGAAGCAAACAACAAACAACATCTTTTTTATAGAAAAATGATTTATTATATCGATCAATATATTATAAAGCGTAAAAACATGATAAGTTAACGTATAAATCATAATCACGCATCGGTTTAGCACATATATTCATTAGAGCGAGCAAAAAACTCTCTTCCTCTCTCTTTTTTGTTTTTTTTTCTTCTCGAAGATATTACACGCTTATCTCACATGCAACAAAATAGTGTAAAATATAATTTAAGTCGCAATCCCGAGAAAACTCCGTCTAATAGAATAAAGTTGTATCGACAGTAAGACTTTATTCTACTAAAAGGATAACAAAAGTTTTTAAAATTAACACTAATTATTTTTATTAATTAAAAACATCCACGAACGGTATTTTGCGAATCACCTTCCTAGACACCTAAACCGCCTGTTTCCACAAGCATTAAAGATGTTCCTTCTCTGCTGTAGTAATTTTACTCGTTTTGCCAATCTTTTGAAATCAATTTTATTTATCTACGTATTTATCGAACGCGCCAAATTTAATTCTTGCTAAATTCTCGTTCTTACCACGATGGGGATTATCGCGTTTGTGTCACCTCATTTCGAGTACGGAAATTAAAAGAATTCAATATGAAAGACTTCGTTCCGCAATGTTTCAGTCTCGCTTTATTCTGTCAGTGTGTTGAGAATCCAGTCCATGTAGTAGGCGACATTGGTGTAAACTCCGGGCAATCCCTCAGTACCGCACTGCTTCGATCCGTAACTGACCACGCCGTACTGGACGATGCGTATTGATCTACTATTGTATATACCAGCTGCTTGGAGAGGTCCACCGCTGTCACCCAAACAGGAGTCCACGTTCAATTGGCCGCCGGCACATAGCTGCTTGTACCAGATCTCTGTGATCCGCTTATATATTTCTTTACACTGTTCAATGGCCACTAGTGGTAGCTTCGCTTGCAGGAGATCCTGACTGCGCGGTCCCAACTCCGTCGCGCCCCAACCGGTCACTACAGCCTGCCAGTCAAAAGCAAAATTTCGAAATAGAAACGAAGTAGTGTTTACGAAAATCAAGAAATACATCCGAGTCGAAATTTTTAGAAGCGAAAATATTTATCGAAAAAGTTTGATGGACTGTAGTGATCCATTCAAAGAGATACAATTGTGAAATGTTTTAATTTATGAGAGAAAGAGAGAGAGAGAGAGAGAATATGAAAAACGTTATTTAAAAATTCCTTTTTCTATTTCTAGTATTAAATCAGTAGTAGATTTAACTAATTTGAACTAAAATAAATGTAACTTGTAAATCTTTTTGGCTGCTTCTTTTTTATTATTTCCTAATTATAAATGGAAGAATATTGATCATTCTCACCCTGTTATGATTTAGTGCTGTCGCAGTGCCATGAGGCAGACAAACGGGTTTGACATTCCGAGGTCTGAAATCCACTGTACTATTCAACCTAATAAGCGCGATGTCATTTTGCAGCTTTGTTCTTGTGTATTCCGGATGGAACTGGACGCTTTCCACACCGAAATCCTGATATCTCTCGGCACACACGACCTCAAGTCCTTTGTTATTCGTATCGCAGTCACGTTCCTTGCTTAAGTCGTGATCCCCTACCCTGACGCCTATTAGTCGTAGACCTGGAGAATAACAATTACATAAATTTATGCCAGTTATAAGAAACGCCATCGAGAACAACGAATGTTCTTAAGTATCTTTCAAACTTTATTTTTAAACTCAATCTTAAATTCCTTTTTAAGTTTAAAACTTAATTCTAATTTTTGCCATACTTATAGCAATATGACTTTATGACTTTTTCCTTACTCCCTGGGAGGAAAGTAACACAATGAGCGGCGGTGAGGACGTAGCGCGAGGAGATGATCGAGCCGCCACAACGGAATTCCGGATTTGGTCTTCCAGTATCGTATGCGATTAACGCCATCCATGGATACTGGAAAATTCCAGTCTTGTTGCCGCCGAATACCTTCGTCTGAGTGATGGGCCCACACAATGTATGATCCAACAGACGTAGATTCGGATGGTTCGTCACATCTGGTGGATTTGGAAGGTTTTCTGGATCTGGTGTCTCTGTCGTTGTTGTTGATGCCTATTACCAAAGATTAATATTTAATAGGAGCAAAATTGAAAAAACTGAAAACACTTAATGCATTTTTTTATGAAATCGAAAATTCAACAGTGTTATAATGACGAACAATACCAAGTTGTAGAGAGATTTATTATGTTCTGTAAACATGTGAAATGCGTTTTTGAATGGATATTAAAGATATTTAAAAATTGAGTATAAAAACTTTTATTGCTTTGTTTGGAAAAATGCATTTTTAATATTACATTTAAAATAAAGGAAGCTATAAAGCAACTTTGATTGTAATAAAATCTCTGATAATAATAAAATATCTGATTTTATTGTTATTCGATATAATAGAATATTTTGTAAATTTTAGATTTTATGAGTAAAGTTTCAGCCGATATCCTGCTAGTACAACAAGATCAGGATAAAACAGAAAGTCGAGGTCACAGAAACCTGTTTCAATATTATTTCAAAAGACTACTAAACGGTTTGCAACGACGATGCATCTCTATTACGTATAACAATGATGGCAGTATGCGATGTATGTACAATTTGATATATTTCATGATTATGTGGAAAATGATGAACAATCATCCGAAACGCATTAATCTGATGTCCTCGACGAGAACCAATAATCAATTTGCCAATAAATAATCTTTTAACTTTTTAAATAAATTTTTAAATAAATGTATTTAAAAAATTAACAAAGCATATATACGAAACAAATAGCGAAGCAAAATTATCAATGCAAGTTGTTATAATATATTCGCGAAAGATATATATTTATAATTCATAATTTATAATTTTTATTTTTTCGTTTATTTTTTAAGTAAGATTTAAATTATATTATAAATTTAATTCTCTTTATTAAATTAGAAATCATCCATTATATTTAGTTAACTTTATTAATTTAGATTTTAATAAATTAGTACTAAGTTAATATTATTGTAGATAAATTAATGCGTTTAGGTCAAATTCAATTACCTGACTGCAACAAACCTTCGGGTCGCTGCCTTCAAAGCCACATTGCAAATTTCTAAGAGTCTGCAATGTCTCCGCTGAAAGCGGTCTTGAACTTGTCAAGAGAGATATGACCTCCGGACATTTGCGAATGTTGACGCAATTAGCATCACCATTTGAACATTCATTTTCTGTAACGGTAAATTAATGTTTAATTTAATCAATTAATGTTTTTTAAGCAAAAATCTTCAAAACTTAAAATTCATTCTTATCCGAAGTTTAGAATAAATTCAGCATTTTGAACATACTATATATCGTAAATAATTTGGAATAACTTAAATATTTATTCTGAGAAAACACCTTGATGAACGTACGAAGAGAATCAAATAGGTGCATTTAATTGTAAATATATGTTAATTAACTGTGCTAAATGTGATATGACAATTCAAAATAAACGCATGAAAAAAAAATTAAGAAAAGATTTACTGTTAGAACTTTATTAAAGAAAAAATTAAAATTCTTTTTCAAGTGAAAGTGCTCAAATGCAACGAATTGACGTCGAATGGAGTACTCACGTGCATCGATTGCTGTTAAAGCGAGGAAAAAGACTAATAAGCTGATAGACATCATGTTTATTTGTGATATCAACATGTAACTCTTTGTCAATCTCGTTTTATAGGAATTTTCTTCTTTCCCTCCTTTTCTCTTATAGGTCAGATCGAGCGGGGATTTTCCTGTTTCGCTCTGATGATTCTCGTCGATTAACGTCCTTCGTTATATATAGATAGAAAGCTTGTACTTCGTTGGGAAATGCAATAATTCCACTTGTGGTTTACGTCGGCCTGACGTGTCAAGTTTGTACTCAAGCCGAGATGTACCATAGGTTAGATCAAAACCAGTACTGATCGGCTGGTCGCCAATCGACTAAGCTTCTCCACTACTTGCTGGGCCTATTAAATCTGCTGGTTCGGTGGGGATGATCATCGGTGATGATCCATTAGTCATGATTCGCTTCCAATTATAGCTTATCGCGGGACTCGTAAAGTGCTAGGAAAATCTGAAATGCGCGAATTTTCCATAAAAAAATTTCATTATCCTTTTGCGAAATCCTCACTTATTTGAATTAACAACTTTGAGGATGTTGATGTCAATATATATTCCATTCATGGAAATAATGTTACTGATAAGAATTTTACGGTACAGGTTTACAGAACTATTACAAAATTTTATTTTATACTGTTTTATTATCTGTTTACTTTAAAATTCCAATTTTTTAAAAATTAAAGCTTTCAATATTTAATCTCATACATTTACATTTTTAAAACTATACACATTTCAAAATCTCTTATTCTATCACTTACGTTTAAGAAATTGTGCAATTAATTTTGATCACTATATACATATATTTTTTTATCAACAATTTCCAAAATGGAATTATTCACAGTTCTAAAAAATCGTGAAAGTTGGATAAATAAACATATACATATTTGCTTCTCTCATCACTAATTGACGGCGTCAGCATAATTTCTTGGAAGGAACATAAGTTTAACCATTAAAATGAAAATGTAAACGATAAAATCAATATGCTTCTTCTAGGAAAGAAATTAATATCGCTTGTAAATAAAATTAAGATAAAGGCGAAGTGGCATTACAGGAATCTTTCCTGAAAGACATATGCGAAAGAAGATATAAGGAAAGAGAGGCTAAAATAAAAGGAAAAGAGAGAAAAGGTCGTTGGATACTGTAACTAATTAAAGATTATTTCGTTCATAAAATGGTAATTATAACGAATCTCGCTAGAAAAAGTAGATCGAAAATGAACGTCGTGACTTTTATAATCATTGGAAGTTTCCCGAGATAATATTGTTGCATTAAACTCATGCAGTAATGTTGTATGTTGTTCCGTTGAAATATATACAACTATTAGTCATCGGTTGACAGATGAGAAAAGTTACGATAAAATATCAGTACTTTTCTCCAAATCGACTATCAAAGCTGTTACTAGCTACGTATCTCTTTATCTCTTATTTGTTATTTCATTCAAATTTTTAAACACATTATCGTGATCTACTATGACCACAACAAAATGCGAAGATTCGTTCGCTCGTGATATTAAAGAAGCATTTATCTCTGGAAGACTAATACGTCAACGAATTAATGCTACATGATTAGCTGCAGCAATTAATCAACCACTGCATTCACAAGTATTATCCTCTCGTAATGCTCGGGAAGAAAATTCTAGGTTTGTCATTTTTCCTCAACGGAAATTTTTAATATTTATGATTTATTAATATTATTTTAATTACTTAATGAAATATTATAATTAACGAATTTAATTTTTTAGTACAGTGCGACGTCTTTGATTGTGCTTTTCAAAGTTGCACAGTATAAACTGTTACAGCGTAATAAGTCAGTCGATAGGTCATATTCCATAGTGACCCCACTTATTTGATAACTCCGAGAAATAAAGATATGAATATTGAATGATGTAATCATCAATCACATAGTTTTGCAATTTGATAATTCTCAATTTTATACAACATTTTCCTCAAAAGAAGGTGGAATTATCAGGAAATTGGTTTAGTTTTTTATATATTCGAAAAATGCGTAGTATTGCGATAAGTATTGCAAGTAATGTTGCAGTTTATTGATGGTTAATTGACGTTTCCCAGAAATATATATCTTATACAAGACATATCAAGGATACACATTATGATGATAAGAGTGATCTCATTATGAAAACATGGGGATAATACAACGAAAAGTAGCGTAATTTAAAAGAAATAACAACACTGTGAAAAAACTATTATAATTCAAATGCGAACGAATTATAAAAATAATGTTGACAAATTGATGTTGACATAATAAAAAGAAAATAAAGAGGAGAATAATAAGCCGCGCGCGCGCGCGCGCGCGAGAAAAGAAGATATAAATTATTAATTCAATATAGTTATGGAAAAATGCTAATTTGTCTTTATTAGTTATTAAAAACGTAAAACAATACATTTTTTACACATTGTCGTTCTTATGAGAAAATTTAATTTCTTTATGAATATTTATTTCTCTATCATTTATTGTCAATATCGTGGATTTTATTCTCGATTTATGTCACTTCGTATTTTAATAAAGCTCACTAAGAACATTTTATTGCTATAAAACGTGTCAATATAAATACAGGTAAAATAAATGAGCAATTAGTGTCACTTAACATACGTCACTTAATATCTTAATATTATTAAGTATGTTCATGGGCCTTTTATATATAGCAAACAGAAAGGAAACGTAATTATCATTTTTATAATGACAATTATAATTTTATCTTTTACCTTATTAATATATACAAATAAAACTTATTTATCATAAGTAAAAAATTTTTTGCCGCATTTTATTCATCAATTTCTTCAAAGAAACTTTGACAAAATTATTAATATATAACATCCTATTTTAACAACATGTAAATGAATCTTTACAAAATTAACTAATTCTACAAGATGCAACTCGGACTATAGAAATATATTGTTTCATATAATATATTTTAACTTCACAAATTTTTCAAAAAATCATTACTAAGACATAGTCAAGAGATAAATAACTTAATTTCTTCGTAAACGCGAAGAACATGTATCTCTGTTTGCGACCTCATATTGTTAGGAATTCATGGAACAAAGTTGACACTTGCGTATACACGCCAGGTCATCCCTATATGTTGCAGGGCGATGGTCCAAAATATTCAACGCTTACAGTAGTCCACTTCCCGGTACCATCGGTGATCCCTTCGACGGGTATCAGGAACCACCCGAATCACCCTGACACCAGTCTTGGTCTTTCTGACTACAGTCGATAGCCCAGCCAGACTTCAGCGCAGATGTAGGTTTGATCACACAAACTCTTATCCGTCAAGGGCAAGGCCAGCTTCAATTTAATATTCGAAGTCGAGCGGGTTTCCGTATTACCCCAACCGTTCACAAAGAACTTGCCGTCGAGCGATGAATTGGACGGCAGGCTTGATGTACCTCGTGAATGGCACGTCACGGCTGAGATGTAGTAACGCAATATCAGAACATTGATGCCGCGAAAGGGGCAGGTAATATTTATGAACGATTTGTTCTTCCACACCTACGATTATTGGATCATCGGTACACACCGGCACACTATTCTCACCGTCAGTCCGGCACGCAATTTGATCGGTGTCGGTGTCGTATTCGCCCAAGCGGACGTTGAATAAGTATCAGTTGATTGATAAATCCTTGCCCTTGATGCAGTGAGCGGCAGTAAGGACGTAGCGTTTACTTATTAAGAAACCGCCGCATGCTATCACTCTACCATTGGCTGCAATATTATTGAAAAGGAACTATATAAAGAAGTGAACTCTTAATAATATAATTTACATTTAATTATAAAATGAAATGTTTACATGATAAAATGAAAACATATTTAAGACTTTATGTATAATTAATTAATAATTAATTTATTTCTACACACGATGTTGATATTCCAGTAGCACCATCCAAGGAAACTCGTCGAGCTTGGTACGTTCAGCATCGATAATCTTCTGCGACGAGTCGGGCAGTCGTTCGGCAGCGATAGATTATTTGCCAGGTCTATCTGGAAATTTTCCAAATGCGGGAATTCCAAATTCCAGCCTGATGTAGTCCCACGGTTTGCCCACGACACCGCTTGGACGGTTGCCGATGCTCGCGCTTTTGACACAGCACTCCAAAGGATTTGCGCCTTTGAAATCGCAATGATTGCGTGTCAGCTAAATGATGGTCTGCTCCCGCGATTGCTGCAGAATGTTTGACACCAATGTATAGTCATGTGCGTTTATGCATATTTCCTCCTTGTCGACCGTACACTGATCTCTAAGACTTCGGTATTTAGCAAAAAATAAGAATGAGATGTCAGGATAAAAGAATATTAATAATAAGAAAACATAATTACATTATCTTTAATAGAATCACTGAGATATTTTTATTTTACATCCAATAAATTAATTTAATAGTTAATTTCCCCTTAATAACAATGTCGCGATTTTTTATTTGTCCAGTTTTCTGAATAAGAAATTTGTCGATATACTTATTACTCGTTTTGGGAACCTTTTGAAATCAATTTTATTTATCTACGTACTATTTATCGAACACCTCGCCAAATTTATTTTTTCATTCTCATCACAATTAAGATTACCGCGTTTGCGTCACCATATTCTAAGCACGGAAATTAAAAGTATTCGATATAAAAGACTTCGTTTCGCAATGTCTTAGTTTCGTTTTAATCTGTCAGTGTGTTGAGAATCCAGTCCATGTAGTAGGCGACATTGGTATAGACTCCAGGAAATCCCTCAGTGTCGCACTGATTCAGTCCGTAGCTGACCACACCGTACTGGATCATGCGTACACTTCTACCATTGTATATACCAATTGCCTGCAGAAGTCCGCCGCTATCGGCCAAACAGAAGTTCACGTCCTTTCGGCCGCTAGCACATAGCTGCTTGTACCAGATCTGCATGGTCGGCCTGTGCATTTCGTTACACTGTTCGTTGTTCACTAGTGTCAGCTTCATTTTCAGAGGTTCTTGATTGCGCGGACCCAACTCCGTCGTGCCCCAACCGATCACTAAAACCTGCGAATCAAAAGCAAAATTTCAAAATACAAACGAAGTAGTTTTTACGAAAATCAAGAGATATGTTTGAGTCAAAATTTTTTTAAGGGGTAGAAAATATTTTTCGAAAAAATTTGATGGACTATAGCATTAATTCGAAAATATACAATTATGAAATATTTCAATTTGTGAAAGAGGGAGAGAGAGAGAGAGAGAGAATGTGATAAACATTATTTAGAAATACCTTTTCTTAATTATAATATTAAATCAGTATAGCAGATTCAAATAATTTGAAGTAAAATATAAGTAACTCGTAAATCTTTTTGGCTGCTTCCTTTATTATTAATTCCTAATTATGAATGGAAGTATATTGATCATTCTCACTTTTTTGTGACGTAGTGTCGTCGCAGTGCCAAAAGGCAGACAAATGGGTTTGACGTTATGAGGTCTGAAATCCGCTGTACTATTCAATCTGATGAGCGCGATGTCATTTTGCAGCTTTGTTCTCGTGTATTCCGGATGGAACTGGACGCTTTCCACACCGAAATCCTGATACCTCTCGGCACACATGATCTCGAGTCCTGTGCGGTCCGTATAACAGTCACGTTTCTTGCTTATATCGTGATCCCCTACCCTGACACCTATCAGTCGTATACCTGGAGAATAACGATTACATAAATTTATGCCAGTCATAAGAAAAGCCATTGAGAACAACGGACGTTCTTCAGAATCTTTCAAATTTTATTTTTAAATTAAATTTTAAATTTCTTTTCAAGTTTACAACTTAAGTTTAATTTTTGTCATACTTATGTCAACATAACTTTATGGCTTTCTTCGTACCCGTTGGAAGGAAAGTGACACAATGAGCGGCGGTGAGGACGTAGCGAGAGTTGATGACTGTACCACCACAACGGAACTCCGGATCGGGCTTTCCAGTATCGTATGAGATTAATGCCATCCACGGGTGTTCAAAAATTTCAGTGTTGTTACTGCCGATAAACTTCGAAACAGTGATGGGCCCACACAATGTATGATTCAACAGACGTAGATTCGGATGGTTCGTCACATTTGGTGGATTTGGTGGATTTTCTAGATCTGAAGCCTCTGTCATTATTGTTGTCGGTGCCTATCACCAAAGATGTATAATTAAAAAGATTAATATTTAACATGAGAAAAATTGGAAAAACTGAAAAACACTTAAATTTAATGTATTTTTGTATGTAATCGGAAATTTAACAATGTTATAATGACGAACAATATCTAGTTAAAGAGAACTTTATTATTTTCTCAAATATACGGTCAAAAAATAAAAATAAAAAATATAAATATATTGTTTAGAACTTTATTATGTTCTGCAAATATATATATACATACACATGAAATCCGCATTTTTGAATGGATATTTAAAATATTTTAAAATTGACCGTAAAAACGTTTTCATTGCTTCGTTTGGAAAAGTATATTTCTAATATACACCTAAAATAAAAAAGTCAGACAATCATAAAGGAACTTTGATTGCAATAAAATCTCGGATAACAATAAAATACTAATTTTATTGTTACTGGGGGGATATAATAAAATATTTTATAAATTTCAGATTTTACGAGTAAAGCTTGAGTCAGTATCCCAATAGTACAACAAGATCAAAATAAAGCAGAAAGTCGAGTTTACAGAAATTTGTTTCAGAATTATTTGAAAAGATTATTAGACGGTTCGCAACAACGGTGCATTTTGCAACGTACAATTTGATATATTTCATGGAAAATGATGAACAATTCTTCGAAACGCATTAATCTGATGTCCTCGACGAAAACCAATAATCAATCTGCCAATAATCTTTTAACTTTTTGTATATGTATTTAAGTAATTAACAAAAAATAGAAACCAAATAGAGAAACAAAATTATTAATTCAAAATTGCTACAACATATTCGCCAAAGATATATATTTATTTATAATCATAATTTATAAAACATAATTCATAATTTTTTACTTATTCGTTTACTTTTGAAATTATCTTTAAATTATATTAAATTTAATTACATTTCTTAAATAAGAGATCATCGATTATATGTATTATGTGTTAGGTAACTTTAATTTAGATTTATTAATTTAGATTTTCGTAAATTAATTCTAACTTAACATTATTGTAGATAAACTAATGCGTTATATTCAATTACCTGGCTGCAACAAACTTTCGGGTCGCTGCCTTCGAAGCCACATTGCAAATTTCTAAGAGTCTGCAATGTCTCTGCTGAAAACGGTTTTGAATTTGTCAAGATAGACATGACCTCCGGACATTTGCGAATATTGACGCAATTAGCACCACCATTTGAACATTCATTCTCTGTAACAGTAAATTAAAAAAGCTTATAGAATAATAATAATAAGTTTTTTCCAAAAGCTGTGTTGAACTCAAGATAGATATGATTTTCAGACACTTGTGAATGTTGATGCAATTAGCATCACTTATTGAAATTGTAACACTTATTCTCTATTTAACGGTAAATTATTGCTCAATTTAATCAATTAACGTTTCTTAAGCAATAACCTTTTATACATACAATTCAGGTCTTATCGAAGTTTTTAGAATAAATCCTGCACTTTTAAATTACATATTGTAAATAATTTGAAATATCTTAAATAATATTTACCTGAAAAATCGCCTTGATGAATGTACGATTAGAATCAGATAGATGCATTTAATTGTTAATATATTTTAATGATATATGTTAATTAATTGTTCCAAATGTGTTCCTACGATTTAAAATAAGTGCATGACTTCAAAAAAATATCAAGAAAAGATTTACTGTTAAAACTACCTTAAAGAAAAAACTAGATATTCCTTTTCAAGTGAAAATGCTCAAATGCAACGAATTGACGTCTAATGAAGTACTTACGTGCATCGATTGCTGTTAAAGCGAGGAAAAAGACGAATAAGCCGATGGACGTCATGTTTATTTGTGGTATCAGCATGTAACTCTCTGCCAATCAATCTCGTTTAATAGGAATTCTCTTCTTTCTCTCTTTTTGTTTCTCTTACAGATCAGATCGAGCAGGGATTTGTTTCCTGTTTCGTTCCGATGATTCAGGTCGAAATGTACCAATGTACCACAAGTCAGATCAAAACCAGTACTGATCGGCTGATCGTCAATCAACTAAACTACTTGCTGAGCCTATTATATATATTGCTAAGCCTAAGGGTATATCCACACAAACTTACATAGCCGCATAAACATATACATAAAGAAAATTATCCAATTGCAGTTCTCTTTTAAAGTCGTACATAAAATGTGATTGGATAATTTTCTTTATGCATACGTTTATGCGGCTATGTAAGTTTGTGTGGATATACCTTTACTAAGCTATCTGCTGATTCGGTGGGGATGTTCGTTAATAATGATTTGTCATCATTATTCTTTTCCGATTTTAACTTAACGCGGGATCCGTAAAAAGCTGGGAAAATCCGGAGTTTGCTTTAAAAAATTTCACTGTTCTGTTATGAAGTCCTTACTTATACGAATTAACAGTTTTGGAGATGTTAATGTGAATGTACATTCATAGAAATAATACTGATAGGATTTTTACGATTTATATTAATAGAGTTATCATAAAATTTTATTTTTTACATTATATTATTTTCTTAATATTGCTGCGTGATCGAACTCTTGCGGGGATGTATGTTGTTTTGTTAAAATATGCAACTATTAATCATCAGTTTACGACAGATTACGACGAAATATCAGTACCTTTCTCCAAACTGACTACCACAGATGTTGCTCGCTACGTATTAAATTTTGTTTCTTATTTGTTATTTAATTTAACAAAACTTTTAAACATATTGTCGTAATCTATGATCGCAACAAAATGCGAATATTCCTTCGCCAGTGATATTGAAAAAGCATTTCTTTTTGGAAGATTAATATGTCAACGAATTAATGGCACATGATTAGCGGCAATTAACCAACTTCTGTAATTCTCCACTGTAATTCAAGTATTAATCTCTCATAGCTCAAGGAGAACATTTTCTGTTTGTCATTTTTCCTCAAAATAATATGGAAATTTTTAATATTTATGATTTATTAACGGTATCTCAATTAATTAATAAAGTATTTTAATTAATGAATTTTGTTTTTTAGTACACTCCTTGGTTGTGCTTTTCGAAGTTAGGATAAACTGTTACAATGTCATAAGTCAGTCATAGGTCATATTCCATAGTGACCCAGCTCGTTTTGATAACTCCAGAAAATAAAGATATAAATATTGAATGACGTAATCATTGATCACATAGTTTTACAATTCGACAATTCGTGATTTTACACTACGTTTTCTTCAGAAGAAGATGAAATTATCAGGAAATCGGTTTAGTTTTTTATATATTAGAAAAATGCGTAGTATTGCGATAAATATTGCAAATAATGTTGCAGTTTATTGATGGGTTAATTGGCGTTTCCTAGAAATATAAATTTAATAAAATACGCATCAAGGATTCACATTATGATGATAACAGTGATCTCTATAAATATACGAGAATAATACTAAAGAAAATAACGTAATTTAAAAAAAAGTAACACCGTTGTGAAAACCATTATAATTCGAATGCAAATGAATTATTCAACGATATTAGGACAATAAAAGAGAAAAAGGAGAATAATGCGCCGAAAAAAAAAGAAAAATGTGATTATTAATTCAATATAGTTAAAGAAGAATTTTAATTGGTCTTTATTATAAGTGTTATTACAAACGTAAAAAATACTTTTTTACACATTATCGTTCTTACAAGCTATATAACTGCTTTATGGATATTGATTTCCTTATTATTTTTTATCAATGTCGTGAATTTTATTCTAGATTTATTGCACTTTGTGTTTGAATAAAACTCGCTAAGAACATTTGTAAGTATTATTGCTATTAAACATGTCAATATAAATACAGATAAAACGAATGAGCAATTAATGTCACTTAACTACGTCACTTCACATGTTCATATTATTGAGTATATTTATGGGCCTTATATATATATATATATATATATATATATATATATATATATATATATATATATATATATATATATATATATATATATATATATATATATATATATATATATATATATATATATATATATATATATATATATATATATATATATATATATATATATATATATATATATATATATATATATATATATATATATATATATATATATATATATATATATATATATATATGTGTGGAAAACAAAAGGAGAGAAAGCAAAAAAAATTATTATTTTATAATGATAATCTCATCTTTTATCTTATTAATATATATAATTTATTTATCACAATTTAATTTTTTTTTCGCATTTTGTTCATCAACTTCTTTTTTATAAAATCATTTCCAAGCAATAGTCAAACGATATTTCACAAAATAATGTAGTGTCTCATTTATCGCCTCATATTGTTAAGAATCCAAGGAACGAAGTCTGACACTTTCGTATATACGCCAGGCCATCCCTGCATGCCGCAGGGCGATGGTCCAAAGGATACAACGCCTACAGCAGTCCATTTGCCGGTACCATTGGGGATCCTTTCGAGAGACATCAGGGGACCACCCGAATCACCTCGGCATGAGTCTTTGCCTTTCTGACCACCTGCACAGATCTGTCCTAGTCCCAGCCGAACTCCAGCGCTGGAGTAGGTTTGATCGCACTGGCTCTTCTCCGCCAAAGGCAAGGCCAACTTCAATTTAATATTCGAAGCCGAGCTGGTTTCCGTCTTGCCCCAACCGGCCACGATGAGCCTGCCACCGAGCGACGAACTGGACGGCAGGCAGATGGGCTGAACGTAACTTGTAAATTGCACGTCACGGCTGAGACGTAGTAATGCAATATCATAACGTTGATCCCGCGAAGTGGGCCGGTAATTTTCATGAGCGATTTGTTCTTCCACACCTACGGTTATTGGATCATCGGCACATATCTCAGTAGTCTCACTATCCGCCACGCAATCCCTCTCGGTGTCGGTGTTGTATTCGCCCAGGCGGACGCTGGACAGGCGCCAGGTGGTTGGTAAGTCCTTGCCCTTGACGCAATGAGCGGCAGTAAGGACATAGCGTTTACTTATTAAAACACCGCCGCATGCTGTCGTTCTACCATTTGCTATAATATCAAATTGAAAAGATATCGTATAAAAATAAAATATGTACTTTTAACAATATAATTTACATTGAATTATATTATAAGATTAACTGTTCACACACACACATATGATAAAATGATAACTCATTTAAGACTTTATATATCTATAATTAATTAATAATTTATTTATTTCTACTCACGTTTTTGATATTCCACCAGCGCCATCCAAGGAAATTCGTCCAGCTCAGCAATTTCGCCACCGATAATCCTCTGCGACAGATCGCGACCACAATCGTTCGACAGCAATGGATTATTTGTCAGGTCTACCTGGAAATTTTCGATAGGCGAAGAGGATGATTCCGAGTTCCTGTTTGGATTCAATGTAGGGTTCGTCACGACGCTTGGAGGGGTGCTGATACTCTCGCTGTTGACACAGCACACCAAAGGATTTGAGCCTTCGAAACCGCAATGATTGCGTCTCAGGTAGTTGATGGCCTGCTCCCGCGATTGCTGCAGAATGTTGGACACTAATGTACAGTCTCGTGCTTTTATGCATGTTCCCACCTGGCTGTCGACCGTACATTGATCTCCCGGGCTTCGGTATTCTGAGAAAAATAGGAATGAGACGTCAGGATAAAAGAATATTAATAAGAATAAGAAAACATAATATTATCTTTATTAGAACTACTGACAATGAGATATGTTTATTTTATATCCAATAAATTAATTTAAAGTTAATTTTCTTTTATAAAAAATATCGTGATCTTTTATTTAGTGATTTATGTCGAAAAGCTTTTTTGAGATGAAAGATAATAACTTTGCGTAATCGCACCGTTTTAATAATACATACAATGTTTTTTATTCTCGCTATTTGTCTAGAATTCAGAATGTCAAGAATTTCTAGTTTTCTGAACAGGAAACTGATCAATCATTTTTTTTCTAGATTATATAAGGATCCCTTTGTAGAATTTTCTTTCAGAATTCAATACTACAGATGATATCAGTATTATTTACACAAAAATAAATATATTATAATGGATTATTAATGATACACAATTACATTAATATATAATATAAATTATTGTATTAGATAATGAGAAATGTCTATAATTCAAAGATCCATCCAAGTATTACAACGCGCGAAATCGAACAAAGCTGATTCAATCGCCTTGACTATGCCTATTTCCTGATCCTCGACGTTAACCATTAATTCGGTGACGTAATGCCGCGTATACATACAATTCGAGAAAACCGACACCTAATTTTGTTTTTACGGAAGCGTGTCATATATTGATATATATATATATAT
>NW_017296059.1:5918253-5939238 GCF_001594075.2 Trachymyrmex cornetzi
TCAACGCAAATCGCATTTGATCAACAGTTGTTGATGCTGTGTACATTATGCACGGATATAATAACTTTTGATACAATTAGTACGTTGCCTTTTTTTGTGCGCCAAGTAAAAAAGAAACTAGAAGATAGAGAAATTATCTTTGAGAAAAGTGCAATTAAACACTACTAAATTTATTTAAAAAATTATAAATTAGGATATAATAATTAAAACTTGTAAGAAGTCACTTTTTCAAAAAAGTTATTTTAATTTTAAATTATTTTAATTTTAAATCTTTAAAAAGAAAATTTTAAATAAATTGTGAAAAAAGTTTGATAGTACATGCAAACTATCTATTAAATGTATTTTTATTTTTTTCTAATATTATTTATTTGTACATAAACTAATTTGTTCTCAGTTGAATCATTATAATAATCTTACAGTGATATTCTTGAAGCTTCCACGGGTGCTTTCTATATAAAGATTATGCGTTTCGCGGGTTTTTTCCGTGTCCAGATTCATTCTGGAAATGCCAACATTTTGTAAACCTTGCAGTCTACTTCATCAGGCCGAGAAGCAGCCTGATACTGAGTTGTTCCTCCGGGCAGTTTTCTTTATATTACACTGCTTGTTGGAGCGGGAGGGAGGGATAATCTTATAGTGAATTAATTCTAATTATTCTTTGTAATCTTGTTTTTTAAGTATAAGTATAAGAAACGACAAATGAATTCAAATAATGTCTACCAAAAATTTAAAGAATGTGAAAAATATTATACGTATCTTTATAATATTTTTCATATTTTCTAGAATGTGGAAAAGCATACATGAACGAAGTGCATAATAAATTAGAACAAATTAATTTTTAATATATGTTCCTGAACTAACATTAATGTCTTTCAAAGTTTGAAGAATCAACTTACGAGCATTGATGCTAATGATCAGCAACGCTAGGAACTTAAGAGACACTTGAAAAATTGATGTCGACATTATCGACGAATTAATCAATTTCGTTATTATTAACCGAATACTAAAAGATGATCACAGCACACTTTAACAATGAAGACTCGTTCGGATCCGTCAACTCCTTCTGTTTTATGGCTGCTTTGCCGCAGATCAGAACATCTACTGACGATAATATCCATGATAGAGTGACCAGAGCCAGGGTCAACAACTGTCCCCACCATCGCTGTCAACAAGCTTCGCCAAGCTAATTACCAGGAGCGGATTGGTCGGAAAAAATTCCTATTTCTATAATCTGTAGTTAAAACCACAGACGTTTTTTGAGAAATAAAAGGAATTAAAGGAGCAAAACTTTTCCCTGTACCTATATTTTGAGTAAATTTTCGGTATAAAATTCTGTATTCTATTCTGTTAATTCTGTAGTAGATTCTGTTAATCATATATAAATATACGTTGAGCTATAATATATTATTTGATCTAATATATAGCTCAACAATATTAATATGTCACTGTGATATCAAAATTGACATACGATGCATATCACACACACACACAGTTTCATATTAATACTTACAAACATTACACTGATCCTTGCAATCTCCGATCTATTGGGATTTTCCCTGTAAATTCCAATACATTCCTAATTTAACTAGTGGTAACTTTCTTTCCTCGTTATTCACTTTCTTATCAACGTTATATTTTTTAATATAAATTTATCGTAAATGATTAGATTTATTTTGCATATATAATTTTGTATAATTTAACAAATAGAATATGTATATACTTGTAATATTTACATAAACAATTTATTCCAGTTACGCAGTTCAGTTTATCGTAAATCTGACATAATGAAATAATGCTTTTTTTTAGAGAGAGAAAATCCTAGATTCCTGAAAGATGTAAATGCTCTTCTCTTTGGAATGATCCTATTGCAGAAGTTTCCTCCTTCCTTTCGCAAAATATGTATTACATAAAAATTATCCTAGGGGATTAATAGTTTCAAGAAGGTGTTTTGATGTCACCAATCTCGCCAAAAAAGAAATTGAGCGTGAAGAATTGGTCTTATAATTGTGAATTGTGAAATTAATGTAAACAAATGGTATAAGCATGTCTTTATCTCAGTAACCTTATACCTTACGTTACTAATAGCTGACAACAGATCGATTATCTTAATATGCGCATTATCTATTCATATGTAATTAAAACATATAATAGCGTAATACACAGATCGTATCTTATATGCACTGACTTGCAAAAGTATTCGAAGTATCTTGCAGCATATGCATTAATTTATAAATTGAATGAAACAGTAATTATGCAAGATTTGCCTTGTTCCTGCAATAGTTCATGTGATCTAAATCACTTATCCCAGCAAACACCAAGTTACATGCAACGTACATATAATTTCCCATTCAACAATATAGCTGTAACATAACACACAATATTACAGTTAATTGTTAAATATAATAAGAAATTACAACCAACACCAATTTAAGTTACATTATATGTAACTTAAATTGGTGTTTGCTGGGATTCTAAATATACACCGTAAAAAAAAGAAATGCTCTATTATGTATTCTAAAAATTTGCGGAAGAAATTGTTTCCATTTTATATTTAATTGTTGCAGTTGTGAGTAATTTCAAACGCATTGACGTGCTTCCGCAAAGTGATTCATGTAGATTCCTCGATGAACGTGGAGAAAAACAGCTCGATGATGTTACGTATTTAACTGACGCAATTTAGATCTGACAATGCAAAATGGGAACACCCTGATTTCTCTAAGTGTTTTGTAATACGTTATATACTAAACACTTGCAGTATATATATATATATATATATGTATATCATAATGCATCTCATATATGACACATGAATTTCGTGAAAAGATCGGAAGTTGCGGTCGCATTTCCAAGAAGATCGCAATATTCGATTTTAATAAGTTCGCTCGAGTAAATTAAGAAATACGTTTTAGATCTAATAAAAATTCTAATCGTAGATTAGACTTAAATTAATTCAACGTGTCCTTGTTAATTAGTTTCATGAACAATAAACTGTGCTCGAAGAGATGGAGGAAATCCTACGAGATTAAAAACTTCCTACTAGATCTGATTTTTTAAATCGGCTTTACTAGATAATTACTTCCAGTAGTAAGATAGTAAGCACGTCAATGCGTTTGTAAGATAGGAAAATTCTGCGATTCTGTTTGAGTTTCCACTGAAAGATCTTTATTTTTACAACTTTGTTCCTTTCAGTTATAAATGATTTTTAATATAATAATACGTTTAATATGTATTTATTACAGATTTATTTATTTTTGAGAATGTTAATGACAAGCATTTTTATCACAATTGCAAGATTCAGATTTAAATTATTCCAGATAAAAAAATATCGATTGCGTATCTAAATAAAGTTAAACGCGAAGTTTTCCGCCAAGTAGGCAATGAATTTGTTTTCTACAGATAGAGCTGGACACTTTTACGGATGTATGGTGTTCAAGATCCATGTAGTGTACGCCGCAACCCTGCTGTAGACAGCAGGTGTTTTGGAAGCGCCACAGGATTTTGCGCCGAAAGAAACGATGCCGACGAAGTAATATTTAGGAGGCCCATTCAGGCTGTTAACTTGCATCAGAGGTCCACCACTGTCACCACCACAGGAATCGTGACCAGGAACGCCACCCACGCACATCTGCTGATCCTCCGATACTTCTGCATATCTCTTGAAAGCTATCACACATCCGTCCATCTCGACGATCGGCAGCTTGACAGTCTGCAGGATCATGCTAGGTTTCGGGTCATCTATTGATAATAAGACGCTTTGTAAATTTTTAGGAGATTATTAAAACGTGTAAATTCAAAATTTAAACAAAGGTATGAAGGTAAATATGAGACCAATCGGTTTAACGTGAATTTAAAAACTGTTAGATATTTTTCAGAAAACAATTAATTTAATCTACTTAGGAGTTTTTCCAACTATCTTTACAATGAAAATTCTTATTTTAAAATAAATTTTATGATATGTAAAAAAAAGTATGAAAAAATATAAAGTTTAATTTAAACTTATTAGCTTAGATTAATTTAAATGTCTTACTGATATCAAAAATTCCCCAACCGGCGACCTCCGCTGTTTCGCCGACGAAGTTCTTACTGAGGAGTTCACCGTTCACCATGCAAATCGGCTTTACGTGTTCTGTGTATAAATCGTAAAAAACGAGAAGCAGATTTACTTACGAGAATCAAAGTTGAGTCGATTGAAATTGATTAATGAAGATTAATCGATTTACAAACTCACCGTTATAAATCACCGGTTTGTTCAATCGTATTATGGCTATGTCATTTTTATATTCCGGCTTGTTATAACTCTCGTGGACAATTACCGATTCGGGCAGGAAATCTTGCACTGACTCCGCACAATATCCTTGCTCACAATCGGGATCAGTGAGGATGTTGTGTTCGCCCAAACGAACTCCACCAACCTTGAAACTTAGAGATATCTCCATATTTATTAAACAATACGAAGTCACATTCCATACAGCATTATAGAATTTACAACAATATCACTGCAAAATCTTTGTAATACTACAACATGCAACGTTGCTGCAATGTTGCAGCAGTGTTACTGCAACTTTTATGCAACTTTGTACTGTAGGGGATATATATAAATTACAGAAATATAAATTCTTAATTAAGATTAAAAATTCTCAAATAATCTGGAGCGTCTCTCCGATATTTCTATTTTAAACAGACTAATAAACACAGAAATTGTCGTACAATTTGCAAATTAATACAGTTTAATCAAGACATGCTTATTTCATTTCTTCTCACCTCAAAGACTAAAAATAATTATTTTCGATCGAACGCTTGTACTTGGTAAAATACATGGCAAAAGTCTCGTTTTTTTTTTCTTTTCCTTTTAATAATATTTTTTTATATTTATTTATTCTGTACGTACTTTTCAGGTAGATTCACTACGCAATGGGCAGCCGTGACTACGTATCGTCGACTAATTATTGTACCGCCGCATCTGTAGCTTAAGTCATTAGCATTCGGCATGCTGTATCCTATTCTCGCGATCCAAGGATACGCGCCGAGGCTGGCATTTTTACCACCAATAATGCGATCGCTGTTGGAATTACCGCAATTATTTTGCTCCAATAACGACCAGCTAGGATGTTTTCTTACATCGACTACAAACCGTTAAATTTATTATAACGTCATACGCTTTTAACAGGAACTATACTTAATAAAATTTCTTGATAAAAATCTTTTCGTTGCCATAGATTTGCTATAAATCATATATAATTTAAAAATAATAATTTGATTTTTTACTTATTTAAAATATTTTTGGAAAATTATTATGACTTTCTTATACATATAATTTATAAATTTATATTTAACATTAAAAGCGATATATTTGAATTTTTTACAGATTGTGTCCGAAGAAATTCAGTTTAAGTATTTTACTTTAAAAATTTAAACTACTTTTATTCATATAATGTATAAATCAATTTATATTGCGTCGACTCATGCATTCAGTTCTGATATTTTTAATTATAGAAAACTTACTTGTGGAGAATGCTGTATTGCATGAAAGTACAAGCATACAAAGTAGTGAGTATCGCATCCTGCCTGAAAGCTGGAAAACAAGTGAACAAGCAATTAAGTGAGAACTAATTTTATGATTATGTGATTTTATAAAGTTATTTTTTTCGTTAATTTTCATACAATCTTTTACATAACTTTACTACATCGATGTAGTTTTTATATTCTTTATATCCTTTTGTCAATACAATATTTTAGAATCTCTCTTCTTACTGTAAATTGCATTATGCACAAGCTATGCACTAAAATCCTCGTTCCTCATCGAGTGTTCTATTCGAACTACGTTCGGTATCGCTTAATTCGTTAACCTTCTACGTGTTCACCACCTTATCTCTACCGTGCAAATTGCATGACGGCTTAGCCGATTGATCTTTATAATCCATTCACTGCAACTGTGACATATACCTATGATATTAACTATTCTGATTATCCATTGCGGGCTTGAAGTATACTCCAAAGATGCCCATATTTTTTCTGGATGTTTATTGATTTATTATATTTCTTTTACGAAATGTAAAGTAAAAATTGTTATATTTCTTACAAAAAGTACGTCATAATTTGATTTTTTATAATCAAACTTACTATAGTACTAATAATTTTTAAATCAATTGCAAAACAAAACACTCAAGTTAATTTCGAAGACAAGAGATAATAAAAATTTATTCATCTTACAAATTGAAAGGACAAATATCTTGTAAGTGCATAGCAATTCAATGCCTCGATCATATATATTTTATGGCAATAAAAGATTTATATAATAAAACTGCCACGGAGTAAAAGATTATTAGATAGCAACAGGCAATGTTAAATTCTTCGCAATTATTATTTCTATACTTATCAGAAATAAATTTTAAAAAAACGCGAGAATTTAAAAGAAATATATAAAAAATGCAATTTTTCATAAGAGTCAAATAACTTTTTGAAAGCTAGAAAGATATCAATATCTCGGAAGACTAAATAAAATAAGATATCCAAGTCTAGGGAAGGTAACAAGTATCTCACTTACATTTCGTTTTGCAATTCGCTGCTATTTATTTTCTTAAAAATAATAATTACAAAAGGACGCCGTAGATAATATTTAGAATTAAGTATTACGCAAACTTCGCAATCATTTCAAGGGAGAATCTCCCTTCAATCTATGTACAGCTCGTAGGAACATTATCGTACAATATTTCTCTGTCGGCGGGAAGTGAACCTGAACCGAGGAACACTTCTAGACTGAGAAACAGTTTTAGATGAACCCTTCCCTCAGTCCCCCTGCGATATTGGAGAGCCGCGATCGCGTTTCGACGAGGCCTTCCCTTTGCCCTTGGATTTGGTCTCTCGTTTCCGGCTGATCGACGAGGTTGACGTGGTCGAGGCAGAGTCGGCTGGACTAGAGTGACTGGAACCCTCCCGGTCCCACCTCGTCAACGTGTCTCGCAGATTTTGGCCGTCGTTCTCCTCGTACGTATCCACGTCAACATGCAGATTGTCCTGACCGTTGGACTCCAGATTGGCGCGTATCTCCCTGCGCTGTTCGTCGGTATGCTGGGGACATCGTACTGATCTGGTACACAGCTTCTTCGTGTGCTCAGACACGACGCCGCAGATTTGCGTGAGCAGCGCCCGCTTGTCCACGAGCGACATATTCTCGTAATTCGATGGCGAGCTTTCGTTGCTGCTGTGCACGTTGTGTTCGCTGCCGACGACATTGGTGGTCTCGCCGTTCCTCTGCGAGCCGCTGCCGCCAGCCGCGCCCTGTTGCTTTTGCTGCTTGCTGGAACGCTTGCTAACACCATTGCGATCCTTGCGTGGGCGTTTACGCTTGTTGCCGCTATCGTTGGTCAGGCTCCAGTCAACGTCATCATCGTCGTCGCTCAATACTCCGCCGTAGTTGTTAAGGTCCTTGGAATTGTTCGCGATACGAAGTGATGCAATACGCGAACTGTTCCTCCCCATGCCCATACATTTTGCTAAATGAGTAGCGAATCTACAAGCTGCCACACCACGTTCGCAATTTGGACAGTTGCATTCCTGAGATTTCTTCATTGGATGCTGACCGAACACGTCTAGGCCGGGCGAATCTAATACAGAAAATGGAAGTTATAAAATTGTACAAAGAATAAAACAAAATTATAAAAGTTATATACATTATATAGATTTAGAAATTTTCCATCTTCCCAAGCATTTGAAACTCTCCCTGCCCACACAACATGAAATATTTTAGAAATATTTCCAAAATATTTCGTTGCAAGATTTGAAATATTTCAGAAATTTTTCAAGAAATCTTTTTGAACTATATGTTCAGGAAATCCGAGTTTTTGAAATATCCTTTTTCTTACAATATTTGTACAGTATTTCTAAAATATTTTACTGAAATGTTTAGAAAATGTTTTACATAAATATTTTACTCCTTGCGGGTGATCACTGAAAGTTTGTTATGTTTGTAAGTACCGACAATGGCGTAGGATTTATCATCGGGAATGCCTTCTTCGACGTCGGAATTGCCAGTCTTGGTTATACGGTGTATGTCGAATACGAAACCCATCAGAACGTCATCCAACAAGTCTTCGTAAATTTCCTTTGTGGCTGCTTCAACATTCTCTGGCTTGCTCATGAAATCCACGAAACGTCGATTCAAGTCCTGCATCCTTTCCTCAGTCACAGACATACTGAATTTGTGATTGAGCAATTTGTTTCTATCTAGACTAAATATAGAAAAATATAAGGACAATTAGCGACTGATTAATCAAGGTATCAATTCCACTAGTTTTTGATGGCTTGTTAAGATAACTTAGAAATATTAAAATTTGCAAAAATTAACAGTAAATTAATGAGTTTGTAAAAATAATCATGCATTCAAAATTCAGTTTTTTAAATATGTATATACAAAATTTCAAAAATATGACAACAAAAAACCTAATCCTTTCTAAATTTAATAAATAATTATGATAAATAATCAATAATAAAATAGATAATAAATAAATAAATAAAATTAATTCTTCCCGCGGAAGATTTAATAACGAAATTCAGAGCGTCAGTCGTGGGAACATCGGTAAAATATTTGCCGATACTTGCGGGACACCCGGTATAGCACAGACAGGGTTCTAACCTAAAAAGGGAGAAACGGCAACAAATTGGCGACGTGGGGCAATCCAGGGTGAGCACCGTCGGGACGAGATGGCGGAGCAACCGGATGTTTTTCGTTCTTCCGGTTCTCCGCGAAGAAGACGTGCGGAGCGCCGTCACCGCCGATATCCGACGCCGCTCCGTTGGCTCTTGGTTACGGACGACACCTGCGCGACGACATGCGCGTCCAGTCGTCACGTGTTCCTCGTCGCGTCGCCCGTCGACCGTCGACGGAATGACGGATGCGGAGCGTCGGAAGACGCGAGCAATGACGGCACGAAGGAACGCTCCCTTCGCGCGGCGATTTCTGCCCGCAGCTTTATATATAGGTTGGAGAAAAACCCTTCGGTCTCTCTCCCTTTCGCGAAGAAAACAACGCTCAATTGGCGATTGCTGCTGATTGCTGCGCGTTGAGTCGCAGACGCACCCTCGGTGCAGACGCACCTTTCCGATTTCTTTCCTACTGCGAAACGCTCCTTCTAGGAAAATGCGAGTAGGGGAACAGATAAATATCTAATTAATTCTATATAATTATATCCGATCGTTATCTCATTATTCAACAGCATTGATTGCACTTCTTGGACCCGTTATAAGGATCGTAAATCGTGCGATGAAAAGGCGGAGCAGAGCGGAGGAACTTCGAGCCACGTGGCCGTGTTTTCTTACTCCGAAACGGAATGAATAACGTCCGGAGCTATGCTGAGAAAAAAAGAGGAGGAAGGCAATAATTGGCGATTCGTTTCGAAATGTATTGAAAAATAATTGAAAATTTGTAATTTCAACGTGAAATGTAGATTAATATAGATACTAATATAGATATCTATATCTATATTATGTAGGTATTATATGTTAATAATTATTTATTATTGTTACATTATAGATATTTATTTTTAGTACATTTTGGCACGCGCTTTTGGACTCGAGATCGTCGAGCATGTCGATTGGCCGTCGATTTGGGAGTTCTAGGAACTTCAAATGATCTCACATCCCACAGCCAATCCGCAGCCATATTTGGCAACTTCTCGCGAGATGCGATTTCGTGACAAATTAACCAACTTTCTCTTTTTGAAACGCATCTATATTCTAATGTATGTACATAAATAGAGAAATATTTGTCGCGTTGCATGCTCCAACATGCTCCAACATGTTCCTGCCATAGTTCCTACTCACTTTAATGAATACATTGGAGTAAGTAGGAGCTATGAGGTTTGTTCGCGTCGCATGCTCCAACATGTTCCAACATACTCCTACCATAGCTCCTACTCACTCTATCAAGCGCGTTGGAGCGAGTAGGAGCTATGGTAGGAGCATATTGGAACATATCGGAGCATGCGACGCGAACAAACCCATGATAGGAGCATGCGACGCGACAAACCTCTTTACAGAAACACGTGAATGATTCAAAGGCTGCATTCAACAGAACACAATAGTTTTGCAACCGTTTCATGATTGTCTGCTGAGATAGGATCATTCTTCTAGATTTAAAAATATAATCCAATCAGTGCGAAGAAAACTTCCAACAGTTGCAAGATAAACGTTCTACTGGAAGCAACCAAAGTTAAAGCGAGTAAATCGTATTTTCAAGCATTGTTGACTCTGCAAAGTTTTTAAATTCAGAAAAGTATCCAGAGGTATATCCTTTTTTCTTTAAAATATACGTTTAACCTTTAAAGGCTATACAGGCTATAAAATACAATGAATTTTTAGGAATTCTGTAAGAATATCTAAGTTTGGAAATACATCCGTCCTAATTAACGTAATGGCACGAAATAGGAAATTCGCAAAATTTTACACGTCGTATTATTGCATGTAAAGGACGATTCCTAGAAGCAGATATTTCCTGTTTGTGTTTTCTCTCGGAGGAAGGTAGATTTGAGCACCACTGAAGTCATGTATAGGAGACCCAAATGACCCAATAGCGAACGAGCAGGCTAGAAGCAACAAATTGTTGTTGCCGTGGTGGGAATATTACACCACCATGCTTGTCCGTTCGGATGGTTCAGAGGTTTTTGCTCTGACAAACTGATTTCCATCACTAATTGATCGTCGCCGAGGAGGATCGTTCCTCATCTTCAGCGACGACGTGACGCAGACAAGATCGCTTGAGAGAGAGAACACGAAAAACAGCGGACGTATGGAAGGTAGTGACGCGCCCCTTGACGTAGGCCATTTTACGTAGCATCGGGACTGATGAAAGGGCCTGTTCCTTCAGGGGCAAACGCATTCACTCGCTCTCCCTTTTCACGTATTCATTTGAACGGATCTCAATCGAAAGCACAAGGTTGGCCTTATGATCAGATATTATCTCTTGGGTATGAGTGACTGATATTCAAAATGTTGCTTATTGCTTGCAGATGTTCTTAATGTGGAATGAAAGCAGAGAGTAAGAATAGACTGGTTTATCTAAAGGAAAAATCTCTCATACAATTGAATAAGAAAATTGGAGATAGAAATTATTACGTGACACAATGGCAAATGGAATAGAGAAGATAGGTGAGTAAAATTGATTTAGATTTCTCTTTATTAATGCGAGATATAGGACATCACGTGCTTTCGAAATCATTTGCGAATGATTTATATATGGTAGATTATAAAATTTGTATCCCCCTACTCTATTCAAATAAACAAATTGAAATCAATACATTAAGAGCTGACTTTGTAAGCTTCTTATATATATTTTCTTATATATTTATGCAAAGATTATATATCCAAATATTCTTTATTTTATACAGTATTTAAATTACTAATAAATAATTAAGATTGAAAAGTTACGTACACATTAGAGAGACAGTTTGATTACTGAATGAATTAATATACATATTAAAATAATATATGGAAGTTAAGATTACGCAAGAATTGATAAATTTAATTTTATTTGATTTAATATGTTATTTATGTTCAGGAATTTCTTTCTTTTAAATGATTCAACAAATTTTCTTGCAGAAATCCTAAAGATTGAGCAGTGTAGTGATGATTTAATTGAGGATGAAACCAATGGGATCATGTTTGGTAATTTGATCATTCAAAAGTAAAATGTTTAATACTGTAATAATTCTAAATATCTAAAATAATATGAATATTCTGATTTTGCAGATATGGACCTCTCACAAGATGAATCTTTAGTTGTGACTGACAGTGCAGCCATTGACGAAAAGAAAAGTAATTATATTTTGTATATACATTAAGAATTGTACAATCTTATTAAGTTCTTAGATATTTTTAGACAATTAAGGATGTCTTAGAACTTAAATATGATTGTACAATCTTTGATGAGGTTGATAGATTGCTTTTAATTTCTGGCAACTGTGTACTTTTTAAAACTAAATTAATTTTGAGGTACATCTTGTATGTCTTTAAATATATTCATAATTTCTGCAAATTATAAATATATTCGTAATTCCCGCAAAATTACATAATACAGTTTTGATAATATGTTTTATTTTATTTTGTTAGGCGTGGTTATTTCAATTGTAACCGATTATCAATGTGTGACATGTCAACGTATTTTCCAATCAAAGGACGTAAGTTATAAGTTTTTAAAATTATATTTTATATATCTGTTATTTCTCATGCTTTTCGTTTCTTTTAATAATTTATGTCTTATAATTCTGAGACAGATGTTGAAGAAGCATGTAGACACATGCAGAGAGGAAGATGACTCAAACAACATGCTTGATAATATAGTAAGTTACGATTCAGAAGAAGAGGAAGAGAATGAAGATGATCCACTTTTAAATGCTGAAGGTTTGTGGCTATGCATTAAAGATTATCTGTTCACTCTCACAATACAAAGAATCTTACAATCTATCTATACTTAGATTCGGATTCTAAGGGCCAAAAAAATAACAATGAAAAACCTCTCATCAAGCCCGTGCTCGAAACACAATGCCATTGCTGTGCGGAAGACTTAAAGACGGCCCATAGCGGCGGACAATACAAGTGTTCACATTGTGATCTCAGCTTCAAGAAAAAAGCATCTCTGGAAAGACACGATGTAGTCATACATTGGGTATGCGATTCGTGCACATGCAATGAATGCGGTTCTCTTTTTCGTGATAAAAAAGCTTTAAATAAGCATCGCTATACGACACACGGAGATCGCAAAATTTTTAAGTATGTTCATATCAGCATGCATTTAAGTTATTTTCATTAAATGTAAAATTATTGCTATAAAATCCGAACTCAATACTTCATAATAATTTCTCTCATTTTCTATTACAGTGTTTTTATTAATCAATCTAAGATTTATATTTTTACACAAAATTTTATTTTTAGGTGTGTTCCTTGCGACACTTATTTCTCTCGAAGCTATCACTTAAATCGACATATAATGCAATCTGGTTGTCACGGTAACATACTTAATAAATTCAGTTGTCAAGTAAGTACACGATTATTTACTGATAATTCTTTAAACTTAGAGATTATAATGATTAGAGATTCTAGAAAATTAGACATTATAATAATCGAATGAACAATGTTGTAGGTTTGCAAGAAAGACTTTACGCGTAAGGATAACTTGCGGGAACACCTGCGTACTCACGCGGGCACGCCTCAGAGACAAAAGAAGAAATGCAACTACTGCCCGAAAGAATTCTTTACGTACCAACAATTGTTGGTACACGAACGCATGCATACGGGAGAGCGACCAGTCCAATGCGATTTATGTCCGAAGACATTCCTGTCGCCGCTCGCGCTGAAAAAGCATCGTCGTGTACACACCGGAGAGAAGCCGTTTGAATGTAAATACGTAAGTATTTTTTATCAAGTTGATGCAGTTACAAGTGCAAGTATTTACACAATTCTTTACATATTTATCTTGATAATGATTAAGTATAGAAATAATAACACTAAATTTTATTGTGTCATTTTATATTACAAGCCAGCTAAACGGACATATATTTGTAAGTTTTTAATCGTCCATAAATCGGTACTGAATTGAAGAGGTTTCTAGATACATAAAATACGCGTAGGTTCTACTTTACAACAGCAATTAATTTCTATTAATGCCTTTTTACGCGAATACTAATACAAGTGTTTGCGTTGTCAGTGTCAGAGAAAATTTGCCGCTCGCGAAACGCTGAATCGTCACCTACGGACGCACACGGGTGAAAAACCACATGTGTGTCAGTACTGTGGCAAATCGTTTATTCAAGCAGCGCAATTAAGAGCACATGTGTTTCATCATACTGGAGAAAATGGTTTCTACTGTGATGTGTGCGACAAGGCATTTAATCGGAAGGCGCGTTTGAACATCCACAAGAAGTTCGTACACGAGGGAGCGATTCCATTTACGTGTGAAGTCTGCGATAAGGGTTTCACGCGAAAGGAGGACTTGATGAAACACAAACTGTTACACACTGGCATTAAACGTAAGCTATATTTATGTTATAAAAGAGAATTATTACAAAAAACAATGTATATAATATTTTTGAAATACGTCGCACACTTCACTCGTTTTATTGTATTATACATAAATTTCTTTTTGTATTACGTTTCAGCGTTCAAATGCGACAAGTGTTCAAAGGCCTTCTCGGTGAAGTCGTCGTTGCAAGCGCACCTCAACACTCACAGACGCGAACCGCCCCAGTCATGCGTTGAATGCAATAGAGTATTTATTCGACAAGATTGTCTGATGCGACATATTCGGGCGAAGCATCGGGAACTGTTGGAGGACGTAATGAACGAGGTCGAGAAGAAACATTTGCAAACGCAATTGTATAACATCGCATCGACCGCTGCTGCCAAAATGAAAACCGGCAAATCTAGAAGACTCTCCACCGATGAGTTGTTGAAAGCCATTGTAGATCTTTTGAGATTACTTATCGATGAGGAAACATTACAGGTATAATCTTACATAGTTTTATGTTTACACAACTTTATTATTACGCATGGATTACCGCGTTGTTAAGTGCTCTCAATTGCCAGATATTTAACTTTCTTTATTGCTATTATCTCGAGAGTCCAAATTTATACTTTATGTTACAGGTATAAGTCTTTTAATTTAATTTAATTTTGTTACATCTTTTAAATTAATTGTACTAATTTAATACCGGCAGCTATTTGGTTGGCCGGATGCTCCAATACAAGACGTCCTCGAGGCTGTAATTAGAAGATGCGGACATGAGCCGATGACATCGGAGACCAACATGGTGTTTACTGAGAGGCTGCGACAAAACGTCAAGCTTCTATTCACTGTCGTCGTCGACACGGTGAATGACGAAATAGTGAAATCTCTCTTGACAACGAAAACGGTGGACGATGTCATTCTTCACGTTTTAGAAATATCTAATCAAAATTAGGAACAAAAAAATATTACACAAGCGACAATCATATTTTTTTGAATACTTATGTGACCAATTTTTGAATATTTTAAGATTTATACGAACATATAAAAAACAAAAAAGGGAGTCTTGGATAACAAACTTACATCAGTTATCGAAAAACATAACTAGTAAATTGGTTTAAAAATTTTGAAGTTTAGTGCATAATTATATACGAGTTTATTATCATATATAATTTAATTATATTATAATTTAATTATAATTTAATTTTATTATAATTTAATGCGTGTCTTTTTGAATATTTTAAGGTTTATTTGCGCAAATCATTGTTAGATCGATTTATTTTCAATCAATATACAAAAAAGAGAGATTTGGATATCAAACCTATATCAGTTATCGAAAAACATAACTAGTAAATTGATTTGAAAATTTTGAAGTTTAGCATAATTATATACGAGTTTACCGTCGTATATAATTTAATTATATTATAATTTAATGCGTTTTTGAATATTTTAAGGTTTATTTGCGCAAATCATTATTAGACCGATTTATTTTCGATCAATATACATTATGTTTATTATACGTTACACATATTGCTCGATGGCTGACTTCTATTATGGTGAATTCGGTCACTCGCTCCACATTGGATTATAATATACACGTTGAAAAGGCTGCTTTATATAAAATATCTAAATGCAATGGCATAATGTAATCAACTTCGATAATGAAATAGTATATATTCTACTAAATAACATGTTATTATTTAATTATTT
Source organism: Trachymyrmex cornetzi (assembly GCF_001594075.2). Lineage (NCBI taxonomy): Eukaryota > Metazoa > Arthropoda > Insecta > Hymenoptera > Formicidae > Trachymyrmex > Trachymyrmex cornetzi. The sequence goes on from NW_017296059.1 coordinate 5,933,957, forward strand.
AAAGTATTCATATACTTTTTACATTTAATTTAAATTCTGCTATTTTCATATATATAGCAGTTTTTTGTATGCATTAATTTGGTGTTATGTGAGTGACCGAGTTTGCTATTAGATTTACAATTATTCTTATGCGAGAAATCGCGACTTTGATTATGATTTAGTGTACAAACAAAATTTATATTATCGCGCACATACAGTAAGAGCAAAAAGTATTTGTATAAGAAGATTTGTTATAAAAAAGTCTTATTTGTAGAAAATAAATATTAATTAGCAATTTTATACAATGAATATTCTGTTCTAACAAACAAACAAGCTTTGCATGTATGCTATGATGATTTTAGCTAAATGTTTCGTCTGTATGAATTCTTTTTGAACATTCAAACAATACAATTTTTAATTTTCGTTTATTTTCAGATAATTTATATTATATAATTAATACATATCTTTTTGGTATACATAATTTTAAGAAACACAGTCTATTTTATTCTTTATAAATAAATTGTTAATTATCCAACAAGGAATGTCAATTAAACGTCGAATCGACGTCAAATTGATGTTGAAATCATCGTATTTATCAATACGACATTAATGAGACATCAATACGATGACTCATTTCTCGCTGGATAATATTTACTTTTTAAACATTACTTTAAATACGAAGCGCCACTATGGTCTGAATGTTAAGATGTTGAACTATTATATATATTCATATTAAATGAATTCATTTCAGCAATTACGTGCCGATATGATTGTCGGACTTTCAACGCAATCAATCTGAAATATTAATAATCTCCTCAAATTTCCCAAATTTAATCTTAAAAAACTGTAATAAACTTATTGCAAAAAATATTGCTTCGGCCGGGAGTCGTACCCAGATCTCTTGCATTCCGTGCGAGCGTCCTACAGTTTTTTAAGATTAAATTTGGGAAATTTGGGGGGATTATTAATATTTCAGATTAATTGCGTTGAAAGTCCGACAACCATATCGGCACGCAATTATAATTTCTGAAATTAATTCATTTAAATAAAACGGTCTTATTTCTAATCTTATTATTACTTTTTAAAAGTAAAATTAAAAAAAAAATGTTTTCTCTGTACGAATACTTTTTGCACTCACTGTATGTGCCTATATACATGTATTATGTATATATTACATATATATATATATCTATATATATATATGCATTATGTTATATTTATATATACGTATTATATTTTACATGGATCACGGGTAAATAAAGTACGAGTTTAAAGTACACACGAATTTTTTTTTAATTTTAATTGTGATTAATTTTAATCTTGATTTAACTTACTCATCATCTGTTTCTAATTCTTAGAACTAGAATAGAATAAAAAGTAAGTTAACCAAGATTAAAGTTAATCGATGTTAGTAGAAACAGCATTTATCATTTAAAAAAAAAAATTAAAAAGAATAGACCGAGTAAATTATGAATTTAAAATATGTTTAAAGTACAAGTTTATAATACACGAGTTTGTTATAACGAAAACAAAAATAGGTAGACTAAGTTTAACTCGGTTTCATTTTACCCGCGCATCGCTCCGTCGCGACGTCTCCGTGGTTACTGTTCGAATTACGTCGTTGGCGGCTTGCGTGGGGGTTCGCGGCCAACTTCCGGTTGTCAGCGGGCTGCGCTTCGTCGGACAGGAGTCTCAAGCCGCTTGCGCATCGAGGATTACGTGGAGGGAACGGCAGATTCCCGAGGATTCGAGGGAACTCACATCGGATTCCATCTCCGGCGGTGAGTATGCATGCTATTCTTGTCGTCGTAGTCTACATCTTTTAGATACATCGCGAAATGTTGAATGATGGAACGGCGCGATGCGGCGCACGTTGCGTGTCAAAGCGAGACCGTATCGATTTTCCTTTGAGCGACGCAGTCGCGCAGTCACCCGATATCGCGGGCGAATCTGTAACGCGGTCAGCGGAAATAAGGTGGACGAAATATTCATGATGTTTTCGAATATTTTCTAATATTAGCACTAGCCTTTATTATAAATTTCATTTCCTAAGAAAAGAAATATTATGTCGCGAGAAATTTTATCTCGGGAGCGTCAAATGTATACGATTTGAAGTTGTCTAAGAAGGGAAGGATGTAAAAAGGCGCGTAAAATAGAGTGAATTTACGCAACAGTCTAAACTTGAAAAAAATATACTCTAAAGGTTCGTATATACATACAATTCTATGCTAATGCTCGACGCTCATTTTTAGCGTCAAAATAGGTCACGTGGTCAAAATTGACGAATATGAAACAGAAATTAGGAAATTCAGATTATCTCATTGTTTAATTTCTAATTTGCCATCAATCTTTAAGGCGCAGTCCGATATAGAAAGAAAACGCTGATTGAAACGGAACATGGCGTGATTCGAAACGCCCCGTTTCCCGCGTAACGGTAGCTCCCGTGCGCGCGCACCTCGGGCGGTCACGTGGTCCGTGGAAGGTTGACCATCGCGCCGCACTTCACTGCGCTCATTCGCGGTCTGTCGCGGTCCGAACGTGGTGGTGGTTTCGTTGTGCGTGTGCGCGCTCGGGACGTGACGTGAAACCGTTCTGTTCCGTCACTATTACGGCGTATCCAGCGGCACGTACGGGACCGTCGTCAGTGCTAGTGACAGCCGGTCACCTCCGTCGGTGCTCCAGTTGAGGAAGCCGCACCGCCAGCAGACGCCAGCCTCGCCAGGTCTATCGATCCACTTCAAGGTTAGCGAGCGTAACCAAGAGCGCGCCGGCGATTAATGACTTGCTCTCGACGGCGCCTCGCTATGAGAGAGCATTCCCCGCGAATAAGCTAATTCGTTTATATATAGAGCGTGATGCACTACCTTCCTGTGCGCCTCAAGATATCAGAGGGTCGATTGTGTATCTTCAAATGAGGTGAAAATTACAAAAGTGAGCAAATTCACTAGAGTATTCATAATTTAATTGGTCAGTATCTAGTCAGTATCTATAACCTTTTTTCATTTTTCTAATTTTTACCTCTTTTCAAAATCCACAATCGACCTCCAGGTTTGTTCGCGTTGTACTTGAAATCCCCTAAAATTTTTGTATTTAAAACGAGATAAATATGTATTCGTGCGTTGAAAAGAGAGAGAGAGAGAGAGAGAGAGAGAGAGAGAAAGTGAAGATTTTCTGAATGCAAGCAACGCGAAAGACCTATCATCTTCCCATCCTTCGGCGCCGATTTCAACGGGGCGGATACGAGAGATCGATCCGCGATAGAACGCAGTAAAGATTAATCGAGCTTCTCGTACTTACTTGACTTACTTCGTACTTAACCCTTAGTACACACAATGGGTCATTCGTGTCCCAGATTAATTTTCATCACTTTAACAAAAATTATTAAATGATTCTTATATATATATACTTTAATATCCTTAGAAAGTATTTTTAAGATTGTATATTTTTGAAAATATTGTATATAAATGTTACAACTAATTATTCGATGTTTCTAATTTTTTGAAGAAAAGAAATATGCAAGAACACTACTCTTTAAATTTCTTGGAGTGAAATCTCACTCCAGAAGAGTTAAAATACTGCCACTATTTAAAAAGAGTAAAAAATTTGCAGTCTTGAATAAGAGTGATAGATTTTCACTCTTTTTTTTTTTGGAGTGCGATTTCACATTTTTGACGTGAGATTCATTCCAGAAAAGGAAAATTTCTTTCCTTTAGAATGAATCTTACTTCAAAAAAAAAAAGAGTGAAAATCTGCCATTCTTATTCAAGAATGCAAATTTTTCACTCTTTTTCAATAGTAGCAGTATTCTAACTCTTTTTTTAGAAGTAAGACTTCAAGAAATTTAGAGAGTATGATTAGGGCGATGCAAACAGACAAATTTATTTTTGTAGTTTATGTAGTGGTCATACAATTTTTTTTCTAAAATGGAAAAATGAAAAGTGAAAATTTTTTCCATTATTTTCAATGATAAAACTTTTTATTTGTCACGTTTCTGTCTTAGTGAAAAAATTACATATCGCTATCCAAAAAGTTTATTGTGCATCTTAAAATGAGGTGAAAATTACAAAAGTGAATAAATTTTGCACAAAGTGTTGACAAATAAAATTAAATATTCTATTGAATTTGCTCACTTTTGTCATTTTCAAGCTGCATCATATAGTTATGTTTCAAGGTACATAGACCTTTTAAATTGGTAATATACACTCATTTTTTTTATTTAAAATGAAATAGATATATATTTGAAGTTGGCGAAAGCGAGAAAGAAAATTTTAACGCAGTCCAATGCAATGACAAACAAACAGGTCTAAAGTGATACGAATAGACTTTCGATTGTGCAGCTACTCAGGAAAAATAAAATTCCCTTAATAATATTGCAAAGTCGCCGTAATCAGTCAGATGACGAACCCTTGGGAGTATTCGAGTATCCACGACAATTTAAACACGATCGTGAATACCGTAATCCAAGACTGACGTATTATTTCTTAGTGATTCTTTAATGAGTTTGAAATTAGTTCTTCGTCGGCGAGAAAGTTAGCGGGAAAGTTGTGGTCGTTTTGACGTGGGAAATTTTCGTAATTAAGAAGTTGACTCCACTTTTCGCCTCCCCCCCCCCCCATTTTCTCTTCACGAAAAAAATAAGATGTCGTAATTTATTTACGCTCGTGCGGTATTCGAGATCTTTCACTCTTCAAAAATTAATTAATATGGTCGTCAATTGAGTCTCCCAACAAATTTCCGCCTCACGCGGGGATAAAATCAATTTGAAATTCATCGACGAATCTGTCATTGCAAAACAGCTTGGAGATATTGGGATATCCTGTATGTACGTGCGCATGGCGACACTACGCCGTTCAATTTTCCGATTGAAATTTCCGATCGACGTATCGAAATTAAATTCGATCTCTCGTCAGTCGAGTAATTATTATAAATATGTTTACGGACAACTTTTACAATAATTCATCACGGATAATTGAGCTCGTGCATAATTATGTTAATTTTCTCATGTTTGTTACTCGGTATTCAAAAGTGTTATGCTTGAATGCGGATTTTACATTCGGATTTTATAAAACTTTCCTATTCCTATTATTTTCGTATGTCACGCTGTTTATCCTCGTTTTAGAATTGAGGATATTTATTGAAATAAACAAATGCTGATTGTGTATATTTTTCAGTTGCATTTTGAACAAATTACAAAGCCATTTTGGGCGATCTATTCGAATTTTAAAACAAAATTTAATTTATAATTTTACGCATTGTGTATTTTAATAAGTTTTTATGTATTTAAAAAATATATAAATATATAT
>NW_017296059.1:5939323-5989418 GCF_001594075.2 Trachymyrmex cornetzi
TATATATATATATATATACAATGTTAATATGTACTTTACATTCACACATTTTTTAATTTTTCAATGATTTTCATGTTACATGGCACGTAAACTTGTAAATAGAATTCTATTCTAAATTTTAGCATAAATTTCAAATTGTCTAACGTGGGGATAACAGAAAATATTTTCAAAAATCCAGAATAAAAAGGATTTTTAATTGCAAAGAACATTATATTTAAAAAAATTAGTTCTTTCAGAATTTAATACGTTTGACATTTCATCTATAAATCTCACTCGTGAGTCTGTTTATCCAGAACGTACATTTTCCTTGCTGCTTTCGAATTTTACCTTTTCACTAAGAATGGGCGATATATATAGAAAAAAATATCCATATTTCATATCGCAATGTATCGTAAACAGAAATATTGATACATCAAAATATTGGTTGGATAATATGCAATATTACTGTTATCGATATTTTTATTTTTAAGCAATACGCGCATATGCATATTGATACGCATATCGATGCACAAAAAATCGATCTTTTTGCAAAAATAACGGTTGCAGATCATTTTGAGGCTATTTCATCGATTCTTTGAATAACTATTCTAATCTGAATTTTTTTAAAATTATTTTTATTAAAACTACAGTATATTATATATAGATATTATATATAGTACTAATTGAAATATATACATACATATATACATTTTATTTTTTATTTTGTATATATATCTTATATTTTATATATATATATATACATTTACACATTTTATTTTTATTATATTTACTTATTATATATGATTCTAATCTTATACATTCTTACAGTAATGAGTATGACCTATGACCTATGATAAGTAATGAAAGTTTCAATCCAATTTTAATCCGTACTAAACTAACACGCGCTTATACATAATTAAAAGAGGGCGTGGAGCGCGTTTCGTCTTTACGCTCACACGCTGTAAACATAAATTCATCCTTGTTGTCTATTAAATATTAAATAAAGACAAGTGATATTTATTACAAATGTAAGCATAAAACGCACCCCCTATATCGGAAATTCGATATTTTTGTTCAAATATCGATAGATGTCAATATCGAAAGACAAATTATCGCGAAAAAAGTCCAAAAATATTAATATTTAAAATATCGTTCATCCCTACTTCCCACCCACGTTATTGACAAGTCGCAACGGTAGAGTTCGATTATTGACATTTAAGTTTGATATTTGTCGTGTATCCTGACTGGTTTTCTGGCTCCATTCAGTATGCATTTTCGCGAGATTGATTAGCAAGTGAGATCTACAGTCAACTCAAGATCATAAAGCTATGCACTTTGAGTCAAGGGGGTAACCACTTAATGCAATCGTGGGACAGAGTCCTCGAAATCATTATAAAATTCATATGAAATCTCTATGTATAATCCGATAATTACATATGCAACCACGATAAATCATTGTATAATATTAAATAAATTCGTATATTTTACCAAATGACTTCATATGTAGTAAAAATAATTATTTGTAATCAGATGAAATCATATGATTTCATGTAATCTGTGAGACAATATTTTAGCTAGTGGTTACCCCCTCGCTTTGAGTAGTTTTGCACGCTTGAATCCGCTTATAATTAAAACAGCTAATTTCGTTATTGTTATTTTACGAGACCGTATTATCCTTATGTTAATCACGCGTAGCTTACTTACATTACAGCTATTATTAATTGAGACCAGATTGTTTTCGCAGGTTCGCTTTTAAGTTGAAGATACAATGGAAATGCATCTTTTGCGATGGAAATGAGATAAAATATGCATATTACACGGATACAAATAATTTCTGGTCCCTTTGTGCGTTATACGCGTGGCAGTTTAATTTTAGACGATTGTCGACGTAAGGTAATCTTACAAGTAAACAATATCAAATCTCATAGGACCGTTCACGTGGGTACTCTTACAAGTAAATTATGTTTGCTGTTGGCCCGAAAGATTAGAATAAAACGAGGCTTCTTTAATATTAAGGCTGGATTGTTTCACTTTTCGGTAAATTCAGCTCACTTTTTTACTCTCTTTCTCTTTTATGCTCTTACTCTTTTACTCTTTTGTTTATCCAATAGATAAATTGTTTATCTGAAGATGGAATAAAGACGGCCCTAAATGAATTTTCTTACTTTTCGAAGTACGTATCTTTTTATAAAAAAATTTCTTTACTATTTACGTCTCGGTTTATTTATTTTCCTCGACTGTATGAAATATTTTTTTAGAGTGTATGGAATGAAAGTTCAAGTTAAAATAGAGACAATATTCATTTTCGCAAAATGATAATAAAACGACGGCGAAATCGACTGTTAATTTTAACTGTTATAAATACACGGTTGGAAAATTTGTGTTATATTTAATACAATTTACGTGTCCCAAACGATCCACTTTATGTGTTAATTTAACACAAGAATAATAGAAGATATATAACATAAATATTATTGTGAAAAATAAACACAAAAAGGTAATACTGACGTAGTTTATAAACAAATCGTGGAAACATTTTTTTAGTAAAATAAATATTTATGTTAAATTAACACGTATTTCATTCATCTTAGAATTTACGTTTTAAAATACATTATTTTTATATTATTTGTTCATTTACGCATAAATTGTGTTATTTTGATTCTAAGAAATGTTGCATATTAATTTAACACAAACTTTTTAGATAACATAATCAAATTATAAATTGACATTCAAATATGTTAAAAATTTAACACAAAATTTTGACAAGGACTTGAGTGGACCGTTTCCAACACAAGTTAGAAATGTTTTTTACTATGTAAATTTGGCGGAGGACTTCGTATCCTGAGTATCTTGTTATTTACAGTTCATGAGTAAGAAAAAGATTACGACTGTCTTTTTTTCCTTTATTTCACATTACGTGCCGTTTCTTCTTACAGGTGACACGAATATGGGTGACTCACGTGCACGCGCGTGTGAATAGATATAAAAATATTGATTTTTTCATTTATCCTTTTGTATTTATAGAGATGCTTCCGTATCTGTCCCGGCATCTAAACTTGTGCAATACTTTCGACCCATTATATCACCCCCATACACAATGAAGCTACCAGCTATTGTTACGTACGAAGGCAATAGACGACTGAGGAGAGGACAGGGGAAGTATAAATTGCGGGCGGGATCTACCGCAAATATAATTACCGCGATAATTTCACTCCCTTACCATATTCCACTGTTACTCCTCTGATCCTGTTTTTGACAATATCGCGCGAGATAAACACGGTGTATGTCTTTCCAGCGTTATTAGCAAAGTATTACAATGGAATTGCATCAATTTACGATTAACTACGAAATGACTCGTTAAAAATAATTGCGATGGTTGAACATGCAATAGATCGCGCTTTTCAGAAAGTCAATTTGTATATAGTTAGAGACATCGTTGCCTGGTTCTGTTTCCGCGCAAATAAATTGATTTCAATATTTGATGGAAAATGTGGAACGAAAAGACCGATTTTACTGAAATGTCTAAAATTTTGCTAGATTTAGGTTTGAAAATAATTTTGTTGGACTATTACCAAAATAATTGTGCAGAACGCCTAAGTATAATTAAACAGGAGTCAGGCACAACGTGTTCTGCGCCTGACTCCTAGTGCCCTTATTCTTTCCAATTCTTCGATTTAAGGAGTCTTGGTTAGTTTGATTTGTTATTAAACAGTTTTAACAATCAGCTTGAACATTCTACATAATTACTTTGTTGCTAATCCAACATAATTATTTTTAGATCTTCAGTCACACTAAAAAAAATTACTTAATCTTAATACATACTTCTTTGAATAATACTAACTAAACACTTACTTCCTGTAAATAAATATTCACTTAAAATTAAAAAATGATAGTTAAATCATATTTATGATTCTTGTATTAAATGAATATATGTTTGCGTTTGGTACATATATATTTATTTAGAATTATTCAAACAAATAACTTTTTTAATTTAGGATTTTTTCCAGTGTAGCTGTTTTTTAAATACTTTTGCAAAAACGTTCTTTCTGTAACATAAACGACGAGGAACAATGTGATTTTTTATGCTCCGATTGCATCAGCAGTGCATGACAAAATAAAGATTGCAATTAGATAGCAATTTCACCTTTTGTAATATTGCGCAACTATAGATAAATCGATGCTCATTGAAGCCGCAGGACACGCACAAACTTTCGTTGCCTGTCAACTGCCAGACCAGACAAATTAAAACGTAGTGTGGCAATCATATGTCACCGCGCCGGAACGAATTTCCAAAAGGAAAACGAAAAAAGGAATGCGCAATTTCACTTCGCTCCGAAGGAAATAACTTTCTCAGCAGCGGAAAATAAAGTTCCGTTCTTTCTCGCTCGTCATCGTTCCATTTACATGACGAATGCGTGCCGCGATTATGAACGTTATCGTAGCCATGTGTTGACTTTTTTTTACGAATAAGATTTATGTTTCTCTTTTATTGCGGTATAAATCGCATCTGTATTACTACAAAATGTTATACGACGTTGTTATACTCTCGTTACTTTCAACATCAATTTTTACAAAAAAATTTTATCCAACAAAAAGGTAACACTTTTTGTAACATTTGTGTGTAACGACGAGTATAACTGTCGTAATAAAATCCATCTCGCGGTATGTCTGCTGTAACCGTCGAAAGCGATTCATTTCCACTGTGCGAATACCGGATAAAAACCTGTTAAAATCCTTCTATTCTTCATTTCTCTCTTTGGAGTCAAACGAGTCAAACGAGTCGGATAAAGCATTCGACTTTTATTTTTATCGTTTTATCGCGAGTTTTATCTGTGCGTGAGTTTCCTCTTCTCTCTCCTGCTCCGAGCACTAACAGCCTGCACCGCGTGCAACAAACTGCAGTGCAAGTGCATCCAGATAGCTGCATCGTCGTTGCACGTTGCGGCACGATCGACCGCACACGTGTCATTTAGAGTATCCTCCACCACCCACTTGCGTGTTCCTATCACCCAGGTCGTGGGTGGTTATAGGAATGACGTCGTCCTATCGTGACGCCGCGACCATGCACCAATTACCGTCGCGTAATCCTTTGGGGATCGCCTCTTTGAATACCGCAGGCTTGCGTGAATGATCCCCTTTTTTTTCTTGTAAGTTATGGAAAAACCTGAAGTCTGCTGACCTCGTTTGTTGCATCTGTACTCGTTTTGCTGTTATCATAATTCATGAACCGTATACCTAGAACTAGAAGAAACGGTGAGATAAAATCAAGGTCCCGTTGTTCTTTTATTTTTCTCCAGTGTGAGTACTGCAAGCTTTAAATTAGGGCTCAGACAAAAGATTCGAACATGTTGAATATTCGATCTATTCGAATAGTTCAAAGTTGAAAAAAAATGAGCATCTAATTCGAATATTTCGGACAGTTCGAAAAGTTCGAGCTTAAGCAGTGATCAGTATGAATTGTCAATTCGTTATGTCCGAAGATTCGGACGGTACGGACAGTAAACAAATATAGTATGCCTTGGAAATAAAAGATCAGTTTTTCACGAATATTTTCACGTTTTGTTTTATAAAATTAAAAATCGATTTTATTTATTTTTGCAATTTCTTATAGTTTAATATTTTAAAGTGCACTTAAAAGCCGTTGTGCACAAGCCGACGTAAAGATTTACTTGCACAATTAGCATATTAGTTTATTAGAAATAATTTTTTTCGTTTTTACTACACTCGAACGTCTTTTTTACATAAAAAAAATTTTTCGATTTTTTTAACCCATCATATTAGGAAAGTTATTACACATGTGTAATAACGTCACAATATATATAACTGACTGTAATTGAATATGCATATTAAATTTAAATTAAATTCCTATATTTATTGATATCGCCCTACAAATATCCTGAGTCATCCTGGACATATTCAGGTTGATCCTGAGGACAACTTGTGATGTCTGAGTTCGAAATATAATAAATTCGAACTTTCTCTCAGCTCTGAAGTAGGTTAAAATAGTTCGAACATACATTCAGTACGAACTATTTAACGTTCGAACTTGAGATTCGAACTGTCAAATCGTCTGATGTTTCCGAGCACTACTTTAAATCATTTAAGTAAAGAATCGCAAACCGAAAATAATAACGGCCTAAAAGATTCTTGAGAGTAAAAAATATCTAAATATATAAAAATTCTCTAAAGATGAGGGAAATTTTTTAAAATATTTTTACAAAGAGAAAATTCTTTCTCTTCGAGTTAAATTAGTGTGTTCCGAAACGGGTTTTGGCGATAAGTTCTATTTTTGAAAATTTTTACGGTAACCTTAACTTTAAAGTGATCCTAAAATGAAGCTCGGACTCCGACGAAGTCACCAGAGGTCGCTGTTTTTCCAGCGCACCTACATATCTTTATATACTACCACATCAATATCTCAACCTATGATACACGCAGTCGCACGTTCGTGTCAATTTTCGTACAATAAATTCATCGCGATAAAGCGTCTAAGTCTAATTCTAAGAACTCGACGTTATTTGTTCTTGCAAACTACGTGTTTGTGGATTACTATTTCGTAAGTACAGTTTGCAAAACTTTCGTATCAAGTCAATGTTGTCACGACTTGACAGCTTGAGACGCCATGTTACACTAATAGCGAATTCGATTGGACGCACTCAGTGCGCACTGGTGCACATTAAAACTGTTGTACACAAAATAACGAAAATATGTTTATAAATAAACATAGAAATCGATTAAATCGTAAAATACTCAATACATTTTATTGTACTCTTAGGTAAAATATAATATGTATTTCATAATTCGAAATATTTGCATTTCATTTTTATACTCAAAAATATATCAATATCGAAATTTTTAGTCATTCTCGGCATAAACTTTACCTCACAAACACGTATTAATGCGTATACTTTAATCCTGAAAAAGGATTTTCGAATCTGTGAAAGAGAAAAAAAATATTTGTTATATAAAAATTATATGATTTAGTCGGTAATACAGATGGCTTTAGGATTCCTTTAAAGTCCGCAACTTGACGGAGAATTAGAATTATTGTTCGAATACATTTACATGATTTATTTGCGCGTGAATTTTTTAATAAAAAAAGTCATTTTACTATTACAATTATTTGCATTTATTTAATTGGCTTTAACGGTTATCGACGGCGAGCTGATTCTATTTTGGTTTTCCAATTGTGTCGTTTGTGATCGTAACGAGCAACGCCGAGATCGGTGCAATGACGAGGTACCTTTGAACCTGGAAGCCCGCCAACTTCCTCGAGGGCAAGGACAAAGCCGGCCAATAGATTACACCGCCATCCGTTACATTGCCACTGGTGTACTCGTAATAACAGGCCGTGTTAGTCATTGCATTGTTATTATTTTCATTTTCCGCCTCGTCCCTTTAACGATATATCTATTTTGTAAATAATGCGTCTCGCCCACACAGAAATTCGAGATCGATTTGCACCTCGATGCGGTTATTCCAGACAGATCCGAAACCACAAATTAGTGACTTGATTCTGATCGTATTTCGGAAGTGTTTTCCCAAGATGCAGCTTGTCTATGTTCACATCAGACGATACGAATCTCGCGGTTTTCTGCGTCACAGATCCAGGCCTCTTGGGAATTCTCTGCGGTTTGCGAGGGTGGTCGTTACGAACTTACACCTCCCACTGGGATAGTTATTGGTCGGTTGAATCGTGCGTGTCCGACGTCTATATTTGATTTAATTGTTGACCCTGATGTGTCTCTATATAATTCGCAAATCGCAAAACGTAGTTCATGCTGAGCAAATGCTGAAACAGAATGATGATCATCGCACGCAAAACACACACAGATGAAAACTAACTGTATGCGATGAAAAAACGGAAATATTCATTCTGTCTCTGCATTTGCGAACTTCGTTTTGCGACTCGCGAGTTATGTAAAAGCACTTTAATACTTGAACATCAACTGTTTCCATTTGCAATATCGTAGGATTATTTTTTTAATCTCGAATACGTAATGCGGGGTCTACAATAAAAGTCGTAGCGATCGTAAGTCCGTATTCATAGTCGTAGATCGATCCACGATTGATCTCCATTTTAGGCGAGCTAGGTTTGAATCAATCAGATGTATCAAATGAAAGACTGATTCAAACTTAGCTCAAATCGAATCTCAAGTTGAATCACGACTATAAATACGACCCGTAGAGTCTTAAGTCGTAGAAAATTAACCAATCACAGTCGAATATGAAAAGAATAATTGACTATGATTAGTCAATTTTCTACGACTTAAGATTAGGATCTACGACCGCTACAACTTCTATTGTAGACCCTGTATAAGAGAGATCTTTGAGATCTCACTAATATATATCTATATTTTTTTTTTCATTTTCTATATCTTTGATCGATCTTTTTTAGATAATTTTTAGAAGAAGGCTATCTTTTTTTCGAGTATTTAATTTAAAAATATTCAATTTAACCCTTACTTAAGATAAGAAAGTCACTAAAGTGGCGCTGTAACAGTGTTACATTTTGAGGCAAGGGGAATGTAATAAAATAATGAGTTATAATAAATCTTGCTCAAGAAAAAGTTCTGTAAGGTTGTGAAAATAGATCCCCACCTCTAAAGGTTAAAGTAATTTTTTTATTATTAGTTTTTGCGAATTCTGATTAAGAAGCTCTGCCATTGAGAATTAAAATTAATATGCTCTTTTTACAATAAGCATTACCTAAACTTAAGTCTTAAGCCGTAAAAAATTGACCAATCACAATCGAATGTGAGAAGAATAATCGATTATGATTAGTCAATTTCTTACGGCTTGAGAGTTAAACTTAGGTAATGGCTTTTAAAAAGCCCATAATGTTCACTTCAATAAATGTTAAGATCGAAAAAACTGAAAGGAGAAAAAAGGAACGTACATCATAAAAGGATTCAAATATTTGATATTTTAATATTAAGCATTTTTCTCTTCGTTTCTAGAAGAGCATCGGGAACTTCATTCCTCCTCCATCCTTCTCGAATCTTCACCTAAAAAGTCTCATTAAAATGCTCTTTTATCTCACTCTAACGGTAATTCGCGGCGGGAAACGCATCTCTGTTTCTTGACCTGCCCGCACCCAGTCCGACCAGCTGATCATTTGTCCTGGTCGCGCCGGCCACGTCGGCGTTGAGGGAGTCAGCCGAAGAGGATAGACGAGAACGAACGAACGAACGAACGAACAAACGTCGACGACGACGACGATGACGACGACGACGGAGCCGCGTCGCGTCTGCGCGTCCCGACGCCATCGTCGGTGGGTCGGTCGGTCGGTCGGTCGGGGGTATTGATTTTCCACGTCGTCATGTGTGAGTGTGCAGTCGCGCGCACACGCGCTGACCGCACACATACACGTATACAGTATACACACGTAAATTCACACATACATTTGCCGCAACGACCGGTACACCGCGGCGCGGCTGCCAATCCGCCCGCGGAATTCCGCAAAGTCTCTCCCCGGCGTCGTCGTCGAATGGTACCCTCCAGACTACCCCGTCGTCACCTCGCGAGGGCTTCCATTCGTGATCTCGTTCGAGAAAGGTGACGTTATCTCGAGTTCGCTGATTCATTTGTTCGTTCATTCGTTACCGGTTTCGCCGTCGCGCGGTCTCCGAAGGAGAAAAGTTCTAAGTGCTCCGACGTGACGTTGTCACTCCCACCCTGCTCCTCATCGTCCCCGAGGGGAGAGGATGGTCTCTGGGTAGACGTGACTCCACGAGGACGGCGTTTCCATTTTGCCAGGTCTTGGCGAACGTCACGTCCGGTACCGCGCACCGCGTATTCACGTAGGGATACAAACTTCTTCGTGCAACCGCGCGTCGTCCTCTCCTCGCGGAACTGACCGAGGTCTGATCTCGTGTTCGTTGGTTGCGTGTTGCAGGCTGCGGTAAGCGATTCGCCGTTCCGGTCTCGGCGAACAACCAGAAAGCGGCGTCGCACCGTCGCCGGTATCCTGAGGCGCCGGTAGGCGGGAAGGCAGATTCGCCGAGAAGAAGAGGAAGACCGTCGCCTGGCATCTAGTCCCCTGTCAGGTCTGTGACCAGAACACCAGCCGGCGATGCCTGCACCGACGTCAGCGGCGGGTGCGGCCGAGGGCGGCCCGCCCCGCACCGAACTGCAGGAGTTACAGCTCAAGGCCGGTCAGACTACGGATGAAGTGAGTTGAGATATATTGATATACATGTATGTATACATGTACATGTATGTGTATATTTTATGTCCGTATATATATTCACGCGATGTGACAGCCACGAGGATTTACGACGCGGGGATTGAAATCAACGTAGTTTCGCTGAAACTTCGAGTTCCGATTTTAATCGCGCGAGGATAAACTCTCGTGTTTGTCCGCGACAATAGAAAGGCGACAAATCACCGTAAAATCCTCTCCCGCGTATCTGCGCTGTCGGAAACTTACCGAATAGAAACATCTCGTGGATCTTTCGCAATTTTCATGCGTTATTAAGCGTTTTGAATCGACTTGTTTGTCTATGTATAATTAATTCAGGATAGATAAAAGCAGCAATTTATTCACGAAGTCATTATTGCATGTCTTATTCATATTTCTCTAAAAGTAATCAATATTATTCTTAATTCGAAGAATCCTTTAATCTTGATAATTTTTAAGAACTAATTTACATAACTAATTTATTAATAACACAATGAAGTCGATTTTTTCGAATAAATTGTATTTAAAAAAAAAATGATTGCTATTATTATAATTGAACTATAATTTATAGACCTTTTCGGTGCCAACTGTATATTTTTTGATAGAATTGCAAATATGATTATTATTCTTAACATTTTAATAGTAATAAAAATAAAACTCCTATAGCCACAATTATATTACCATTCAATTAAAGTCACAAATATCAAACACTTTTCTCTCAATGTACATTTTTATAGCATAAAATTACTGTTGTGTTGGAATTCAAAAGAGAGAAATCGTACTTCTTCTCTCTAAATCTGAATCAGTGGATAGTCACTAATTACCCAAATACTTAGCACTGGATAATCAGTGAAATTCAACTAAAAAAGGAAGAATGTTTGAGCATTATATAACTAAAATACTGATATTTGCACGTTAATTTCGATCTTCCAATACCATATTTATTGAATTTATGCACTAAAACAAAGTTAGTTAGATCACATAATAAAGATTAGCTAAGTTAGGAATCTCACATTTGATTCAATTACCAGTGGCATACTTGGCACTGGTATCAGTGATTATTCACTGATTCAGATTTAGGGGGTGCCTTTTCTTAAAAAATAATCTAGCGTGAGAAAATGTATCAGGGCCAAGATAGAATAGCAAAGTTGTAGCTCTTCTGGAACAATTAAAATTTTAAAACACATTTGGGATTCCTCGGGGTCACACGTGTGGTAACCGGCGTGATCGACTTTGTTTCAGTCTCTGGAGAGCACGAGGCGTATGCTGGCGCTATGCGAGGAGGTGAGTCTATCCCTTTCGGCATTTGTTCCTTCCTTTTACTTGCGCATCGACCCCTCGATCCTCTCTCGACCGTCCTCGAGAATCCCGTGTCGGTGCACCATCCCCATATTCTTCCGTGAATCAAATCCCGTGTAGCGACCCTCCCGCAACCCTCTTTCGTTTAGTCCCCCGTAATCTCCTCAAAACCCTCGAACAACCCCGAACCTCCTCCTGTCTCTGTCTCGTAAACTAGGAATGATTTTTATCGACGAATCGTTATACGCGCTACTGCAGCAAGACGGGCGCCACTGCTCGCTTGGAGTTCCACCTCGAACTGCTTTGAATTAAAAAGAGAGAAACAGAAAATGAAAATGGCAGCAAAGAGAAAAAGGAGTCGCGCCAGAGAGAGGTGGGCAAAGTACTATTTCGATTAACCGGTCAAGTGGCGAGTACCTCGATCCCGATCGATTCGATTCACATAATTCGCATTGTCGAGGTCTGGCTAATAGACCGTGAAGTAGACGTGAAGTAATATCAAGTACGAAGCGGTTGAACACGTATAGCCTCGACCGATTAAATTTGATTCGAGAAGACCGACTAGGCATATGAATCTCTTTTCAAATTAAATTTTTACTCCTTGACACTTTAAAAGATGGCGGTGTGAATTTAACATGCGGTATCTGTATAATTCTCACTGGTGTGAAGCCAAAGCAATCTAGTCTTCTTTGGTGTTAACATTAATATTATGGGTTTTAAAAGGAATTTAAGATCCACAACATGTTTGGTGTTAATATTAATAGTTAATTAATAATTAACATACATGGTGGATATTAAATAATCCACACCGATATTTTTTATAGTGGAGGCTTCTATACTAATTTAGTTTATCCGACTGCGAATGACCAAGTCTCGTGTATCTCGTCCTTCTTATTATTTTGATCGCAGTTTCGTTAATAATAGATAATTGACGTACTGACGAACGCCACTTGACTGGTTAAGCGTTGTTCTTAGCGGGCGCGCCGGTTCCGCTTTGCACAAGATTCACGTCGGCGAGACAACCTCCTGCGGGATCTCCAAGTCGTGGGTGGAGGAGAGGAAAGCTTCGTGGGGGCTGTACAGAGGGATAGACGTGGGGAAGGACGTATTCGCAGGCGACGTCGAGGACGTGGGCAAAAACGTGCGATGTTTTCGAAGTAGTATTTTATCCAGCTCTGGCGTCACACACGGAGGCGACGATTCCGGCGGCGTGTTGCGGTTTGAGCGTATAAAGCAGAGAGGGTAAAGAGGATTCGTTTCGCGCGACGAACGAGTGGAGTGAGTGGGTTCGCTCCTCACAGGGGAAGGGAAAGGGGACAACGAACCCAGTGCCTGCGATCTTAGAATCGCGAGAAGAAAACTAAAACTAAAAATAATAATAATAATAATAATAATGAAAGAAAGAAAGGAAAATCGATCGGGGGAGAACGGAATGATCGCGCGAACGAGCGTTTGCTCGCGCGAGGAGAAATTTGTAAGACGACGCATCGACGCGCTCCGAGAGACGGCGAGGCGCTCCACGAACGTGCGCAAAAGACGGACTTTTCTCGTCCCTTTTGTCGAGTAAACTTTCGTAATTACAAGGGATGGTTCAGACTGGGACTCTGAAAGATACATCGTGAGTAATAATTGTACGTTGTGTACGGTGTTTCGCTAAGCTCTGAAAATATATATATGGTAGATATTGCGTCTTTCATTTATGACGATTTAGTGTAGAACAAAGGTACAAAGGGATACCACATAGAAGTAGTCATTTAGTTTAGTAATTGGGATAAAGATGCAAAGGAGTAGCACATAGAAATGTAGTCATTTATTTTAATAATTGAAGATAAACTATTCTCTAACGTTGTTAATAAATCTGGAGGATTTTTGAAAGATTGTAAGTATGAAAATATGGAAACTGAACCATCCTATGTATGTTCTTGTTCGTTTTCGATATATTTTTTATTATTTTCCAAGGTACTCCAAAACTGTCGCATTTCCCTTCAGTCATGGATTTTTTCCAAAAGAATCTCGTTCTTTGTTTAAAGAAACGAATACGAGGACAGGAGAGGAAAATAAAAATGACATTTTTTTTGTTAAACAGATTTTATTTTAATAAAAAAAACTTGCGATGTTCTCAAAATGGTTTACTGTTTCAAAATAGAAAGCTTACAATCAAAATTTTCCCAAGACAAAATCTATTAAATTATCAAAGAAGCTTAATTTATCAAAGAACTTTCTTGAATATCCGGTGACTTTAAAGTGCTGCATTGTATCGGATGTGCTAGAAAAAGCAATCTCAAAAGAATTTCGAGTTATTTATCTAAAGAGAAGAATACTCCAACTAAATTGCTTTCGTTTTGTAGTCGCTGTACATATTAGAGAAATGTTGAATAATTTTCAATTAAAATATCGATTTAATTTTTTTTTAATTATACGTAAAAGAATTCAAGGAAATATTGTTTAATACTCCGAACTAGATTGCTTTGACTTCATTTTATAGTCGCTGTATATAATAAGAGAAAGCTGGATAATTTTCAATTAAAATATTTATTTATTTTTTTCTAATTATACCATAGAAGAATTCAAGGAAGGACTGTTTAATAATATGCGGAAGAAAGCGCAGAACTCTTTCATCGAAATTTTTCGAGTTGAGGGGAATGTTACGCGACAAGAGAGTTAGATTTCGCTTCTCAAGTTTCGCATCGCTGTTGCGGAAGTGACGATGTATGAGTACCTTT
The DNA here is from genome assembly GCF_001594075.2 of Trachymyrmex cornetzi. Classification (NCBI taxonomy): domain Eukaryota; kingdom Metazoa; phylum Arthropoda; class Insecta; order Hymenoptera; family Formicidae; genus Trachymyrmex; species Trachymyrmex cornetzi. Next base: position 5,953,508 of record NW_017296059.1, read on the forward strand.
TCGACTCTGCTCCGCCGAGTTTATATCGATCTAATGTTCCATTCGCGTGTGTTTACTCGCGTGTATTTTACAGTATTGCGTGCGTGCGTTCGCGCGTGTGCCACGACCGTGAAAAAAAAAACGATCTGTCTGCATTCTGCAGCTCTCCACGTTCTCTTTCCACGCATAATTATTCGCTGTCTATATGTCCGTACCTTCGATATCTGTTATACTATATTCTCGATACATATGTGTGTGCGCGTGTGTACATCTCTATATACACGAATGTACGCGTATATCTGTTTTTGTACATATTTACATACAGAGATGTTTGCTCTTCTTCTACTTTTAACTTACTATACTTGTCGAAGGAACGTACGCAACTGGCTTCCGTGATCTGATCCGTTTAATAATCGGATTATCGTTTCCGATAACGTTCGATCTTATTTCAGCATCGTATTTATCATTATTATTGACACTAATGGATAATTATCAGTGATTGGCTTTTCTGAATTAGAAAGAGTTCGGAGATTATTTTTTAATTCAATGGAACAACATATTGATTTTTTTTTTACAATCTCGTATCTCATTAATATTACATTTCGCTCGATTATTATCAACATAAATTTAGTACCTTTGAAGTAAAAGTATTTATATGATCTAAATTTTTCATAGTTTGCAATGCCATAATATTTAGAATAGTGTACAAAGAATAATTAAAGTTGGGCTCTTGAGATAAAAATTAAACAATAAATGAAAAAACATTTATTGGGCAATTAAGAGCCTAAATTTGCGAATAGTGTAATTACAATAGTGTACATGAAATTACACGATTCTATAGCAAACTTTTACGATTGCATAATATTAGGCAAATTTCAAACTCGCTGTAATTTCGTTCATTTTATTCGCGGCTTTCGCAAGAAATATTATAATACCGAGGCGAAAGAGGATATCCGCTTGAATTTCCTTCAAGTTTATGGACGGAGAAGATCCGTCGAGGTCCTTGCGTCGTTCCGTTTCAGTTTCTCTCGCTGCTACTTATCTACCTGTGGCTGCACTAATAAGCACTGTGTCGCATTCTTCCGAGCACCGAAGACGTCCTTCGAATCATCATCGACCAAGAGAAGCGTACGTACACACACTCACAATGCGCAATGCGTCATCATCGTCACCTCGTGACGCGTGATAACGATCGCGTGAACAGTCGATCGACCAGAAAGCGAATCGCAAACCGATAACACGAGCTTCTGTGAGGGAATGGGAGGAAACGGTTTCGTAAAATACCGGAGCTATGCGTGTTTCTTCTCGATGGGAGGAGAATCCCCCAAAAGTCTGACGCGAATTGCGAGAGAATTACGGCGACCAATCGGTCTTTATCTCCGCAAAGCTCGATCGTGATATTTTTTGTCACGGGGATCAACTCGCGGTACACCCGCATCTCTTTCGTAACTCCCATCAACGTAAGTTCCCTGCGCGATGGTGTGCGAGCGACGCTTTTTCGTTATCAATAGTTCGTACTTGTTATGAACGTTGATGTTACACGATTTTCTTGTAATGAAAATTTTCTCGAGGATAAAAAAATTATTTTAGAAAATGAAGAAAGCAAAACTTTTAATAAGAAAAGTTAACATGAAGGTTTGTTATTTTTATCTATAAAGTCTAGATACAAGTCTAAATACAATTCATAAAAATAAAGAAAAAATCACATTTAATGAAACTTGTTAATTTCAATATTTTTATACATGTTTTTCTTATTGATAACATATACGACAATTTCTTATTTATTTACTTCCATAAATTAAGCGGCAAATGCATTTTATTGTGAGACAATTTTCCGCTGACTAACTTCGATTAACCTATTATTCGCCGACAGAGATTTCCTAATGTTTATATTGATCCCGAAACGCTCTAAAACGTGTTAATTATTAACGCTAATATGATTTTACATGTAATATAGATGATTACACAGAACTAATGTGCAGGTTAATAAAGTATGATATAATAATAATTAATTATAGCACTAAATGATATTAGATACTAACAAGTATATTAATTATTACGAGATTAATATTTATTATAAAAATAATATTTATTATGGTTGCGAAAATAGCTCGGTGCTTTCGTCAATTAATTATGCTTGCACACCGTCGACGCAGACAGGCGTATATTTTTTCCTATTTTTTTTCTTCTCATTATCACGTATTTGCGAAGGGCAGTCCCTTCCTTTTCCTTGTATGTGTGTGCTTCTTTAATTGATATCGCGTACTACAATCGTTTAGTTACTTATGTGTAGACAAGTAAACATCGATTCAACGATCAGTGCTTCTCTTCGTCTTCCTTTGGACGAGATTGTAACGCGCACGAGGACCCGAAGACGCAAAGCAACAGCCCACTCATCGTGCTTTTGATGCACTATTAATTCCGGCAATTGTATTATACATACACGCGTTGTACTGTAAACGTAACGCAAACGATTGCGTTGTGCAGCGCAGCACGCGAATTACTCAACGACAGCATTGAAGTTCGCGATAGCGCAGCGAGCTGAGGGAAGAATATCTAGTGCTCGCGTGAAAAGGAAAAAAAAAAGAAGCATAAGAATTATCTTTCGCGGATGAAACTGCAGTTTGACTTTTCGCTCTTTAACCCTTTGCGCTTTCATGATCTCTTCGTACGAGCGAGATATCATTCCGTATTCTTTTAGAATTTGTCCTCTTTTTTCATGTCAGACTTTTCTTTTATTTCTTCTGAAAAATGGCTTTTGAAAAGATAAATGAATGTCGCGAGTCATACAAAAAAAAAGTATATATATCCTCTCTTAAAATTAATATTTAAATTTATCTAAAAATGAAGCGATTAATAGTAGATAAAAAATATTTTTTTAAATGTTCTCTATTTAAAAAATATTCTAGTTCTTAATATTTATTTTTTAGGAATTTGAGAAAATTATCTCTTTTTATCAGGGTTGCCACAGACCTGGAAAATCGGGAAAAGTCAGGGAAATTGTTCACAGTCAAATACGTTCAAAATTTATGCACTTTAAACGATTTTAATAAAATTATTATATTTAATTCGGTATTTTTATTTCTCCCCTCTTTTTCGTCATAACTGCATTCTTTTTTTTCCAAAATTAATTTATTTTTTGCTGTGGCTTGAATTCGCACCCAAAATTGTACTATACTACTAAGCTTTTTTTGCGTTGTTTTTAATAATATAGACTAGCTTTCTTACAATCCGTGAGTCTAATTGTTAAAATTTACGTATTTTATACTACACTCATGGAAAATTTTCTATTTTCATCTAGAAATTTGGAAAAGTCAGGGAATTTTAAAATTCATTTTCTGTAGCAACCCTGAAGTTGTATATTCGTGATCGAAATTAAGATCAGAATAGATATTTGTTTTTACTATACGGAAGAATATCATTTATGAATTATGATTTTCGTTTTGTACTTTATCTGTTCGAGAGAGATTTTATAGGAATGACTATCTCGCATCTCGACGCATCAGCAAGAGTTAAAGCGCAAATAGATCTCGCGCGAGTGGGCTCTTCAAGATCCGATCATCGAGAGAGAGAAGGAGTTTGGTCCTTACTGAGAGGGAAGTCGACCGCTTAAAAGTAGCTCCCATCGAAACGAGATGTTCGAAAAGAGAAAAACGGCGAATGCGATTTAAAAAGAGAAAAATGAAAAAAGAAAAAGGGAAAAGGAAAAAAGAACTGAATGAAGATATGAGGAAAGAAGGAGAAAAGCTGCGTCTGTATATGTGTATACCAAAGCTGTTGCTACTCTCTCTCTCTTTCTCTCTCTCTTTCTCTATCTCTCTATCTCTGTCTCTATCTCTTTCTCTCAATATTGTTTGTTACTGGATGTTAATGTATGTGTATTGTATACGTGTGCGCGATGTGTACCTGTGTGTGGTCTTTGCTTGCTTAATCCGCGATCTCTACACTTGCCTGTTCAATTGCCTATCCGCTTTAAACGAGATTTCAAGGATCGAAAGAATAATTAGCGACCGTTTTTCAAGTTCAATACGATATGGAAAATTTTATAAAAATTTTGAACATTTCATAAATATCATAAATATTCAAGGAAAATTAGATGTCTGCCGATTTTTATAATTTTAATATTTTTGACATTAAATTAAGATGTAGAGCAGTACAAGTGACATTATGCTTATTACAACCAAAATTACCAAAATGTTGAAATGATGGAAATCTTTATTTTGTAATGTGAAAAAATACTAATAATAATTATGCATTCTTTTCTCTAATACAAAATTTTGTCATACGTTTAAAAAAAATTATTTGTATAAAAAGGAATATAAATAACAAAAATTTTAAATATATTCCATTATAGTCGTCGCTGGTTTATTTTTTGATTGATGAAATTTTGTTGCCTGCTCGCTTTGGCTGTTTGGCTGTCTGTTTGTGTGTGTGTGCGCGTGTGTGTGCGTGTATTTGCCTTTTTCCTCTTTGCAAGCCTCTATTCACTTTCCCTCTTCAGTGCATCGTGCTGTCGTTCTTTTTAGAAGCAGTCATCACAGCTCAGTATAATCAATACTCAGTGCACTACGTTAATTCACGCTATCATACAAAACAATCACATTTTTCATCGATGTATGAGTTGTCCCAAAAAATTTTACAAACAGACCGATTAAAATTTTATTTGAGCATCTAATAATTTATAAGGTAATGAAGAATTTTAGAAAATTATTATCGCTTAGATGTGAAAGTTATTAAAAATTTATCTGAATAATTGTTATAAAGTTTACATAAGCTTTTGTGCAATTTTTTTACGAATGCACGACTCTATCAATTTACATCCAGAGAAAAGTTTCTTCGATTTAAAGAAATGTTTCTTTGCTATACGGTTAAAGAAAAAATTTCTTCGATTTGAACATAATTTTTTTAAATCAAATAAACTTTTTAATTTGATTTCAAAAAATAATGTTTAAATCAAAGAAATGACGTTCAAATCAAAGAAATTTTTTTCTTTAACCGTATAATAAAGAAACATTTTTTTGAATCGAAGAAACTTTTCTTTGGGTACACAAATTCTATTTTGTGTATGAAGTAAAATGTTGAGGAAAGAAGTAATTAAAATCTTGTTTGCATATTGCGCGCTTATGCTTTGCTGATTTTCAATAATATGTTAATTAGTTCTATATCATATACAATTTTTGCTAAGGAAAAACCAAATGCGATAAGTAAAATATCACAATTAATGTAAACTTTTTTTGAGACAACTTGATCTTTGAAAGATATTCAAGCAATACTTGTTTAATCTTTTGTACCCAAATGTGTTGTAGCGATTTATTTGTATCATCAATTGGTAAAAATAATTATATTTAGTATATTGTGGAATGTGTGTGACACTTATATTTTTTTAAATAATAATGTATATAACACATCGAGTACAAGGAATTAAATGCACTTAATGAACGAAGGACATTTTTTATTAATTTTTTTATTTCTCTTTTATTATTTAAAATTTATCTAGATTAATCTAGGTAAATTTACTGATCACACGATATTTTATTTATACCTTGTATGCTCGTCACTTTGATATCACCAATTTCTCACTCTTCACGTTTCCTCCCTTATTTCTTATGCACTTCCACCATTACCTGCCGATATTTTTTTTAAATATTGATATGCACGCTTGTGCCTCAAGTCGAATGAGGAAAGGAGCAAAACATGAACAAATATCAACGAGTGAAAAATAAAAAATTGTCAGAAAATCAATATCTTACATTATTCTCGCAATATCGCCTTTATTTAACATGGCGTTTAATCTCTAAATGCGACTTGTTCAAGTCCTATTTAATTGATATCTTTTATTCGATCGTGTTCAATATTTTATTTAACGTGTTAATGGTCGAATGAAATTAAAATCGGATATCCGTGTTTAATATTAAATACAATAGTCAAATATGAGTAATTATATAATATAAACGAAGTATTATTATAAGTATAAAAGAGGAAATTGTTAAACATGTATAAAAATATATAGTCGCTTATCCTTTTCTCCTCCTCGAGTCATCGATCGTTTCATTCATTCGCTCATTCACTCATTCGCTGCCCCTTCATTCACCCTCCCGCCCCTTCCACTCCAATTACGTGTGCGTGTGTTTTACATTGCACTTATCCAAGTACTCGCAACCCTTTTTGAGTCCTGAAGTGTCTCGCGTCGGATTTCTTGCCGAAATTTGTCTCGAGTTTTGTATTAAATTGTGTGTGTCTTATATATTATATTACAACCCTTACAATCCTTATCATAATTAATATTGATATAAATTCGAATATAGTATTAATATAAAATATTACTTATCATTTTCACGAGAAATAATTTGAATCTTACATTATTTTTAATATGTTTCAAGTATAATTTTTAGGTCTTAAGCTTCCAAAAAAAATTGTGTTCGTTATAATGTTCTTATTCGTATTTATAAACTTTTACGAGATGCTCTCTTTTAGGTTTTATTTTTTTGTTCTTTTCATTCAATCTTGAAATTTCTTCTTTTTTTAAATTAACATATTAATTTAATTATTAAATTAAATATTATAAATCAAGCTAAATGTTATAAAATATTATTTTATTTCTTAGATTTCAAGATATTCGATTATGATATACACATATGCATAGAGATACGTTCTTTTTTTTCTTTTATTAATTTCAAACCATTGCTGCCACGCGAACACATTCTTGACTCAAAGAGGCCTCGCGGGGCTTGTAATTTGCCTTGCGCATTGGAAAGTGTACTCCATACCCTGCGTTGTACCTCTACCTACACTTTACTATATATCGTTCTTTTACTGGGTGTCCAAAAAATTCCCACCTACCACCCAGAAAGAAAAAGAAACACTGCAGACGTGGATCTCTTCGATTGCGCTCGATCTTTCTTTCGCTCTCGAAACGCGAGAAGAGCGCAGGGACGATCGGCGACGATCGAGGGATCGAACCTGTTCAGCCGAAACTCGTAGAATGTCACAAAAGGCAAAGTCCCTCCCCCCCAATAAAAAGTCAAACAAAAAAAAAAGAAACAAAGACCGAAAGAAAAAAAAACACGCGCTTTGTCAGAAGGAAGATATCCCGCCATGTGAAAACAAAAATTAATAAACGCACAACAACGGCGACGACAATTACAGCAACAGGAACAACATCTACAACAACTACAACATGAACAACAACAACAGCAACATCAACAATAACAACATCGCCATTGACCGATACAACATCAAGAACAACAACAACATCAACAAATCGACAACAAGCAACAACATGCCAACACGTTCGTACCGTCACACCGCGTACGACGGTACCTCGGTCGGGCCCATACTTTTCTCTTCCAATTGCTCTTGCCCGCCCTGCTGTGCCCACCTGTCTCTGCGTCACGGGCAAGTATCGCGTACAAACATATGCGATATATATCGACAGTACGTCAAGGCGAACCCGACGGCGCGCTGCGACATTCTTCGTAATAGATAAAAAATACAAGGAACAAAAAAATTCAGAAAAGAGACCTCTGAAAAAGTAAAAACGAAAGAAACGAGAGAGGACCCGAAATACTTCTCACTCTGTCCCACTCTCTACGCGTGCCACCACCTCAACATGTCCGGCCACAATGTCCACCTCTTATCTTGCTTGCCCAGTACCCATCACCGACTTGTCCGTTACATATACCTCTATCTATATATGTATATATATATATATATACATATATATATATATATATATACCTAACTACTAAACTAATATACTACTAATATTACTATATACTATAAACTTACTTAAAGAACAGATGTGAAGAAAGAGTAAAGAAAGATGTCGATTCTTTCTCTCTTTCTTTCTATCTCTCCTTCTTTCTCTTTCTTTCTTTCTCTCTATCTCTATCTCTCGCTCTCTAACACTGGTGGTGGTTGTCTGTGTTGTGCTGCCTCTGTCTGTCGTAGAGCAAGGAGGCTGGCATCCGCACTCTGGTCGCACTCGACGACCAGGGAGGTGAGTGAATTCCGCTTGTTAGAAATTAAGTAATGGCCGAAAACGAGGGTAGGAGATGAAGGAACGAGGAAACTACTCGTTGTCGTATAATCACGCACGTCTTACAATTTAACACACCGTCTGTCAGCCACAAGCGTTACCCGCGAGTGTTCTCCTCACACGCATATGACACGCAAACGTATAACATATATGACACAAATGTATAATATGACGGAGTCTCGAGCGAGAAAATTATGGGAAAAATAAATATAGCGAGCCTTTATAACTTTTGTGTTCTTTCTACGCGAGATGTGCGAGGAGTATTTTAATTTCATTGAGTGAAAATAATTAAAAGTTTATTTTTATTTCTGTCGTAAGATGTCTTTCCTTTGAATTTGTTCTATTTCCAGGAAGCTAGGCTGCTTTAAATAAAATCAATACTTAAAAGTAAATTTTATTTAATTTTATAAGGATTGAAAATAGAGATCTTTTCGTTTTGGAAATTACTTTTGCGATTTCCCTAATTTTCCTCGTATATTTTTACGTTGAAGCTAAACGACAATAGTTAACAGTATTCGGGCACCCCGTAGATTTCAACCTAAACGCTATTTATGCTTGCTACTTGTGAGAGAAATTCAGAAACGCGTTAAATTTTTTGAATACACCTACGTAATTATTCTTTCTGATAATTAGACGCATGACGGTATAACGATTGAACACTGACTCTTCCGGTCGTGCACACGACGAAGGCTCTTAATACAAAGAAAGATCCTGGCACACAGAAAAGTACCAAAAATATTTATATATTTCATATTCGATATTAAATTTTCTTACGAGCGGAACAATTTCTCTATAAAGCGACCGAAAGGGTTAATTCAATGATCTCGAGTCAATGCCTCGAATTGCTCGCAGGTTGTAACAGTTAACAAGACGGAAATTATTCTATTAACATACTCAGTCCTACCGGGGCCCGAGGTATTACGGATATTGGGGACTGCTATCCCCGAACAATCATCCGCGTTAATTACGATCGATGTGCATGTGCCGGATATTAGCATGTCCCAATTCAGCAAACGTTTGTACGAGTAATTCGGCAGCGCCGGATCTCGCAGACGCAGACCGTACGTGGAATTCTCGCGAGACGTACAATTTGTTCTATAAACATTGGCGTAAAACGTCAGGTAAAAATTCGAAAGAACCTCCGAGAGTCTGTTTTTTGTGCGAGAATGGGGTTCAATTCTGAACTCTGCTCTCCAAAATATCGATAAATTTACGCTCGGTTTACCTAATGCGCCTGAAATTACCTCATTTCGACGCGGTTTAACGATTTAACGTTTCTAACGTGAACGTGAATATATACGGGCCAACGGTTGGTTCCGCTTTAGCTTTGCTCTTAATCGCCTCTTATACGTATCTAAGAAGGCTTAGACGGGAACGATCGTCCTTACACCATAATAGGATATCAACAATGAAGATCATTTCGCGCCCGATTAGCAATCTCGATTAGAGAGATCGACAGCCAACTGCCACTGCACAATCGCAAGTTGTATACCATTACTGTCGAATCTACTACGATTACTATACTGATTACAACACCATATCGCCATTACTGACACTACTGATACTGCTAATATTACTAACGTTACTACTTGTACCAGTACACTACGCCTAGACTGTGTCTTGGGTCGTTGAGGAAAATTTTCATTAAATTAAACTCAAATTTTCATTGAGTTGACTCATCAATCCCATATAAATTTACTAAATATTCTATTTTTTATCATCTCTGATTGAAATCGAAAGAATCTTTTTTTGACTCTGTTAAATTTTAGCATATGAAAATTTTTTTTCCTGACGACCTGACGAATGCAGCTCATGCGACTATAACGCGAATTCTATAATTCAGGCCCGTTTTTTACTCTGTGCGTCACTACATGTCTCACCACCGACATTATTAAGAAATCTAACGTTATATATAGAAGAAATTCTCACGGCATACATTGTCGGTCACAACATATACATGACGTGAAAATGTGCCTCCAGCAATGAATCAGTCATCGCTGCTGCTGCTGCTGCTGCTATCGCTGCTGCTATTTGCCAGCGTTGACGCGAAACGGCTCGTACACGATCCAACAATCTGCGCGGATTGTTGTCGCAAACGGACATCATCATTGCATAAACAGACCATTACATTAACTTTGCATCTTAATACAGATATTTTTATTAACGTATATCGATATTTTGACAGCCTTTACCTCTTATGTATGTATCTCTATCTTGATACCGATCTTTAGACCCCTTTCGTCTGATGTTGATCTTCTATCTTAATTAGGTATCTTACCCTGTAATTTTTCCATAATTTTTCTTTCTTGTCGCGCAGACTGTTGGACCGCTTGTAGGAACCGCTTAACGAGATCCGATTGCTCTCGTGTATAATGAACAGCTGTTGTTCGGATGGTGTATTCCATCGTAATCGTTTCCGTTTTTTTTTTACTTTTTTTTCTGTGTAAACCGATTTCACACTCACACATTCACCCTTCCCATTTCGCTCCCTTTCTTTCTCACTCTTTCTATAGAAGATCGCAAATACTTTCTGCTATCCATACGACACGCTAAATGCGTTCGCGTGCAGCGAAATACAATAATAACATCTGACACGTGGAAATGATTTTATCATGCATTCGAATTTTCCTCCTCGCGGCCCTTCATATCCTTTCTCAAATGTGGTGAAATTTTAAAGCGTGCCAAGCACACTCTCACCTATCGAACGCTGTTATCGCGTCTGCTTTCGTATACGGGACGTATCGGAATAATTGGGACAGTCCCACGAATTAGGCATCGCGACAGTTTTCGATATTCACAAGTGCACATTATCGTATTTCATTCAGTACTCTCTAAATTCTTTGGAGTGGAATATTATTCTACACTGAGAGAAAAATGTTTTGTATTTGTAACTATAATTATATATTACTATAATTATAATTATTACTGCTATAATAATAATAACAGTAACTATGTACATAGTTCTATCAACAAATGTATATTATAGTTGGCAACTAAAATGACTATATAATTATAGTTATTATAACCATAAAATAGTTAAAATTACCGTAAAAATTATAGTCACTTGAATCATTTTTATGGTAATTTCAACTCTATTTTATGGTTATAATAACAATAATTATAGTCATTTTAGGTTGCCAACTATATACATTTGTTGCTAAAACTATATACATATAGTTACTGTTATTATTATTATAGCAGTAATAATTATAATTATAGTAATATGTAATTACAAATACCAAACATTTTTCTCTCAGTGTAGAGAATAAAAATTGAGCCACTCCTGAAAAGGTGTAGCTCAATTTTCAATCTTCAGAGAGTGACAATTCCTTCTAAAAGGTTTAGAGAATAGACAATTAATAGTAAGTAATAATCTACGTTATAATTTATGTAATTAACTTACTGTAGTGTGACAAGGCAAATTATATCGAGATAATATTGTTACGTGAAACCATAATAATCATCATCGTCATAATTCTCGACCGGCAATAGCCGTCATCAATTAAACGATCGATTTACCATAAAGTGATTCGCCATAAAGCGGTTATGAGCGAATATTGATTTCAGCATCACTTTCGTCATCTGCTTCGTTAATCATTGAAAGTGTCGCGATGTTGCACTCGTGTCGCAATTAGCCCGATCGATCCACACTTCACAAGATACACGCTGTAATTCTTTGGACTGTGTACTTATCTCTTTACTGTATTTTGTATACTGTAGCCATTCGCGAAGCTTACAGCTGTGTCGCTTTCAGTCTACGTGTAAAATATACATATATATATTTTTTTTGTTCAATATATATGTAACTACATACATATATATTTCTCTTTATGTATGTACATATTAACATGTATCTGTCTATCTAGTGTACATATCAAGAAAGTATATAACCCGTAATTCTCGTAAACGCTTGTGACAGTAGATATCTGTCTGTCTGTCGTAACTTATATATATTTTATTCCACTCCTCTCTTTTTTAACCTAATATCTTCTCTCACTTCCCTTCTTTCTGTCTGTCTGCCTTCCGTTTCTCTGTATCTCTCCTTGTTTATTTTTCCTCTTTTTCTTGTTGCAATCTGTGCATCAAACGTGCAACTTATACTTTCTGTCGGCCGTCGTCTTACCAAAGTTGATACTGTCCCCGCTTTGACTTCGAGTCGCTGGCCGAAATGTAATGTGCGCGGTGTATATACGTTATCAGGAAGGACTATATGTGTATTATTATATATAGATATAACGTTTGTGTGTGAGAATCGAGAATCGGTCGTCCAATTGAGCTCGGAACGAAGTAGATTAACAAGAAAGCGAAACGTCGCAAAGAAACTCCGCTCGGCGCGATCACGCTAATCACCGATTAGTACGGCGAGAGTAATTAAGTGATCATCGCCATCGTCGTCGTCGTCGTCATTGTCGTCGTCGTCATTGTAGTCGTCGTCTTGGTTGCTATCGTTATCATCTCTCTTCATCATTTCTGGCCGGTTTAATGTATATTCGCCTAAATACGCGTTTGACTCTCAAGAGACGCACCGACGACAGTCGCTTGAACTTATAATTGACATGACGACCTTAAAAAGATCACGAGGAAGCATGAAAATTATTAGATTAACCCCGAAAAATCTTGAAGTTTCCTTCAACAGTCAATCACTTTCTCACGTTTAAACTTGCTTTGCAATTCCCCTCGAAAGATCATCCTGGGAAATTACCTCGGGGAAATAAGCAAAGAGCAATCTCTGATTTAATCTAATAATGTTCACTCCTATTTCTTATCCACGAAGAAAACTTCCTTCCTCTCCCCCGGGAAGTGGGGACTATAGTTCACCGATAATCAATATCTCTTTCTTTGTCAACGTCGCCGACGCATCTCGCCCATTTACGCTCCATTAGATCGTCTCGTCATCAGTCATTACTCTTAATATCGTCGACGTCGTGTCCATCATCGTTGTTATCTCTCTATTCTTGCTGTAACTTCTATTGTAAGCGCTAAATGCAGAAACCGGTTGCAGTCGTGGCTGATTGATCGCGATTGTAATGCGAGGGAAATTCGATTAGAACCGATTATTGAGAAATTGGGATGGTTTCATGCCAGGTCATCTCAGTTCTTAAATCGAGCCCTTTTTTTTGGGAACTCAACTTATTCGAATAATTGCCGTCAGTGATTCCATGTTTTTTAGGAAATTTTATTATTAACCTTCAACTATATTGAAAAATACTCCTAAATTTGAAAACGTCCTGTTTGAAGTACAGAATGCAAGTGAACCTCCGCCTTACGGCAATTGATAAAGGAAAGTTCAAAATTATTTTACTTGCAATTTAAAACCTCAATCATACAAATTATACAATTGTCCAAAAATATTGGTTTGGGTCCACATGACTTGTTCTTGTAGTGGAGGGTTAATATAAAAGTAAGTAATTTAACTAAAATGACTGCATGACTGCAATTGACCTATGAAGAGGTGGGTGAGGTGATTATGGTTACATCGTTGCGATTAGGATCATGTACGTATCTCAGAGACATTGACACGATGAGCTGCCTCTGGATCGCTATTTCGGTTATCATCGTTCTTATTAACCTTCTTACTATTTTTAACACATTATTATTATTTATTATTATTATTATAATTACTTATTATTACTTATTTGTTCGACTTCAATGAACATATTATTATCTGTTCGTTACGCGCGGCACGTTCTATCGAGGAGAGCGCGATTTTTTCTTTTCTTTTTTTTATATTGATAAACGCAACTTGCGATACAATTGCAACAAACGATTGGTCTCGTAATAGCATTATTATTTTACGAACGATAACGTTTCTGCTACCGCGCAGAAATCGTCGTTTTCGGTCCGACGGGACGTGCCCCTGCGATTTTGTTGCTTTCTTGTCTGTGACTTTGTTCTGCAGTTAATTCTCGCACGCATCCACTGAGAAAAACGATTCTTTCGTTTCCGTTAATGTGTGGCACCTTCGAACCTGTCGTAGACCGAGGAGATCGGAGCGAACACTCTGACGATGTTAGACCACCAAGGCGGTAAGCAGTCTCCCAGTAAACATCAATAAGTCACTGTCTTTCTCTCTCTTTGTCTCTCTATCTCTCTATTCTGCGAAGAACGAGCGAGCGATGCGATAGTTCGACGAGTACAAAACGTCGATATGAAAAAAAAAAAGAGGATTAACATGTAACAAGAAAAGAGGGGAAAAAAGCTGGCGCGAAGCGAAGAACGCCCTTCATTAGCTGTCAATTTGCGTTCCCCTTTGGGAAGAGCGTGCTTCTAATGCGTGATTCTGATTTACCGGAATCCTGATAAAGTCGTGCGAAATAAAGAATCGACTGTGAACGGTCGACCAGAAGATTCAGGAATATTTTAGGTTTTTATTCCGTAAGTAGAACGGAATATTAACGATATCTGCGATTGAAAAATACCTCATTTTTGCTTTCATTAACCCTTAAACGCCACATTACGGGAACAACACACTTGGACGTGGCAGACCCAACTCAATTGCTTATAACTTTCATAAAAATGAACGTTGTAAATAATTTTTTTCACTCGAAAGGCCAGACATTAAGGAATATAATAATACCAAGCAAATGCATGTATCTTTATTAATAAAAAATTATAAGCAATGGAAAAAGCAGTGGAAAAAAGTCAGATAAAGTAAACTTCCCAGACATATCCGGACATTTACATAAAAAAAACTTTGTATATTTGTTTATATTATTATTAACCTCAAGTGCTTTTTTAAACATAATATTATAATTTAATTGTGATCTTTAAATACAGTTAAATTATAATATTGTAACTGTACATGTCCGGTCACTGGGATGTATATCAAAAAGGTGTTTAAGGGGCTGCGATTAGTGCGATATTTACTTTTTTTATTTAATAATCTCTTGTGGAATATGTATATAGTTGTCTATAGTTGTGACTCGAATCAACATGATCAGTGCCTAAGTCGTGTACGGCCGATGCGAACCAACCGTGCAGTCGATTCTCTCCTTCGCTAAGAGTGACAATGACCCATTCGCTGTCATCCGGGCAGAGGTAACAAGTGAGACTGCCACGATGACGAGAACGGCCAGCGGATAGGTGAAAGATCGAACGACCGTGCCGTCATCGATGTCGAAACCATCTCAGCGACGTTGTCGCTTTTAGGCCTCCCACCTAGGTTTATTTAGGGCACCCGACGGAACTCCATTCGTTACCCCGATCTTGTCCCCCGATCCCTGACACCGTATCTCCAGTACCATATCTTTCAGCGGCATGATGCTCTATCGATGTCTACTGTGCGGGACACTCGTCGAGTGGAACCCGCTATCCTTTTACCTTTTTCTATACTTCTGCCTCTCTTTCTCTCTATCTTTCTTGCCTTCGCCACCTTCCTCTCTAGCTTTGCTCTGCTCTGGTGTCCATTTACTTCTACGAGGTGCGTCATCAGTCGACGGAATCGTTCGCACTCAGAAATTTGATATTCTTCGCTCGATAATATATCGAAGAGCATATCGAAGTTGGAAAAGCTTATTCCTTCGAATACAACGTTCGGAATTTATTTTGAAATATATGGAAATAAGCAATTTCACGTTCTTTATTAGAAGCTACTCGAAACGTGCTCGCTTGATCAGAATATCGTCAATTTAGAGTAATTTTCTGTACATACTTGATACATATGTAATTTTTTACGTACGTCATAAAGTTTACAAGCAACTCGTTTATTCGTATGTCACTAGGAATTCGAGTGTTCATTACATATGTATATGTAAATATGCAGATGTGAGTGCGAAAGATTATCAGCATCGAATTCATGAGATCATAATTCTCGTTACGGGAAAACCGCGTAGGTTTCATCCTACATTTTTAACACCTTTCATTCCTCACTCTCGAGTGTTTAAAATATCGCTCTCTTTCATGCGCGTTCTGTTCACCGAATTTTTCATTCATCCCCTGAAATTCGCGAGAAGAAAATAATTAGAGCGAAACCTACGGATTTTCTACCAGGCAATTACCAGGATCTCCCATCGAATAACTCATCCAGGAGCGTGAAGATCTGTACGTCGCCACCCAGTCGTACCTTTTAGATCTTAACTTAATTGCAATTAATTATACTTAGTATAAAATAATATCCTCGTCTCACTTCATCCAACCTTTCTGAAATTAAGAAAAAAAGTAATGCAGGGTGGACTCTCCTACGCGTTCCTTTTCATCATTCCGGTCTCCTCTTTCATTATCATCGTTGAACCTCATTTTGCCACATTGAACCTCATTGTGCCAGCATTTGTCGACAACTGTCAAGCGTCACGTCGTCATCCATCCTCGTCCATCCAACCTCCTGATTTGCATAATAAATTAATTAGCTGAGGCCGAAATTCGTCGTCCGCGCCCTCTCGCCCGCCGACATTCTCATCTCTATCTCTTTCTCCGTCTCATTTTCTTTCTGTCTCACGTCTCTCCCTCGTTTCTCCCCGCGTTTGGCACAGGCGAACATGGCGGGGGGAACCTTTTTTTTTCTTTGTTTGGGGGGGTGGCGTTGAGGATCGCCGCGGAGCGAGGCGAGGGAGCGTCCCGACGGCGATTAACTTTACCTCAATGTTTAACACGCCGCCTGATTGCCTGTCGGTTGCCTGTTTAGAGCCACGAGGTCGGGATGAAAACCCTCGTAATGCTGGACGAACAAGGCGGTAAGCCACTTCACTCTAGCCTCTAACACAAACAACTAGTTTTGCGCGAGAGGAAAGAGAAAATACGAAAGATACTCAGGCGTGCGCGGTCTTTACGACCGTCACGTCGGTTCCGACACTGGAAGCGACAACCGGCAATAAATATCAACAATATCAACATTTTACAGCGTGCATATATGTACCGATGCACCGTGGATAAGAATAGTACTCGCGATTTCGTCGCAAATTATTTCCCGATCTTTTTCGTCTTCATTGAAAAAAAAAATACTAAATTTTAATAAATATTTGTTTGAATAGTTCTGAGTAAATATTTACTAAATATAAACATATATTTAATTAATACAAAAACTATTATTTTGATTTAACTATATTTTTTGATTGAGTAAATATTCATTTACTGTAAGTATCTACTTGGTACTATTCTAAGAAATATGTATTAAGATTTAGTAATTATTTTTTCAGTGTTGTTACTAAAATACTTGAAAAACGTAAATGATACTAGATAATAATAGATTGGTCCCCTCGGTTTTTATATATTTATTCTTAAAACGCCTTACTTCTGTTTTTAATTGCGGGCGTTTTTAATTGCGGCGCAGATAGAGAATATCTTCTTATCCGCCGTGCAATTAAAATACGCGGCGATATCTCGCGAGCGTGGCAATTGCGAGTTCGTACAGTATCGCTAATAGACGGAAGTATCTAAAGATATACCAAAGTAACGCCAAGTAGCTCCATTTTAGACTTACTAATCATATCATATACCAACTCATACAGCACAGAATTTGTAATAATATCGCTGCAAAATCTCTGCAATATTGCTGTAACATGCAATGTTGCTACAAAATGTTACTGCAACTTTTGTGCAACTTTGTGCTGTAGGGGAACAATACTAAGCGCTTATTGTATCGTAACAATAAGCGCTTAGTATTATTCCCTTAAGCGTGATCTACAATAAGTTGCAAACACTCCGTCGCCAGTCGCAATGCTTCGCAACAGCCAATCGAAAACGTCAATAGTAACTAGTGATGCTTCTGATTGGCTGTCATGAAGCATTGCGACTGGCGACGGTGTGTTGGCAACTTATTGTAGACCACGCTTTACAGCACAAAGTTGCACAAAAGTTGCTGTAATGCTACTGCAACTTTTGTGCAACTTTGTGCCGTAGAGGAATAATACTAAGCGCTTATTGGATTACAGAGAATTAGGTCGAAAATGGCAGTCGAAATAGCCAGTAGGAAAATTGTCACATTTCGGCTTAGATAAAAAGAGGATTGCGCTACTTTGGTATATCTAATACCTAATTCAAACTGGACGCAGCAAATAGCGGAGCAGCAACCAGTCAGTGAGGCGATATTTACAGTAAAAAATATCACCTCGCTGGTTGGTTGCTGCTCCGCTGCTTGACGCTTGCTGCGTGCAGTCTGCACTAGGCATAAAGCTTTCATAAGTATCGTTTTCCTGCACACTCATCTCTCCGCGCCATTATGCATCTGCTCATGACCATCGCTCTGAAATATTGCCGCGTATTTCCGACACGTCCTGCATACAGATTGCCCCGGGAAAGGGGACCGGTAACAGGACTCCGATTCCGAGGCAGTTTGAAGTCGATTTCCCGTTTTCTGAAAATTTCACTTTTCACGCTCTAATTCGAGAAGCAACATTTCGTCATCCATTTTATATTGTCTATCTCATTCTCTAACTTCTATTTCTACTGATGATACAGCCATTAATCCTGAACGGAAGCACTCCAGTCTTTTCTTGGAAGTCCATTTTTTTCCTCTCGCAAAATTATCTGCAAGTGTTGTAACTGTAATGACGGAATAATTTAGATTAGATAGACGTCGGTGTAACAATCGGGGAAAATCGGACACGAATCTGCCGACGACAGAACGGGGCCCCGTTACTCGAGCACCCCTTTTCTCTAGGGATATAATAACACGCGACACTCACGCGTGCATCATCGAGACACATTGCTGTTTTACTTATCAATCAGGGGTGTAGCCGGTATCTTCGGGCTAGAGAAAGAAAATATTTCAGTGTAATCTCTCTCATATGAACTAAATATAACGTTGAATGAAATCTTGAAGAGGGAAGAATCCCTCTGTTTTACTCGGTTTTTACTTTATCGCTACACCCCTGTTATCAACAATGATATGTACTGTATATATTCTACCTAGTAGTACCTACTATATATTGCTCAGCAGCGCACTCAGACCATCGTTATACCGTTCACTTACATTTCGCTCAAGCGCGATGTTCTCCGTTTTTTCTTTTCCTTTTTTTTTCTTTTCGGCTAACTCTGACTTCCTCGCGCGCTTCTTTGGTTCTCTTCCGTCCTTCTTTCCGCCCCTCTTTCTTCGGCTTTTCTCGGGCTTCGCCACTGCTGTCTGCGTATACTACTTTCTCTTCCACACTGCATACTAATACTATCGTTACGATACTTACTTTCCGCCGTACCTCTTCGTATCTCCTTCGTCCTTCTTCCGGTTTCCTCAAATTATTAACCCTCGTTCCTCCCTTCCGCCTCTTCGAGATTTTTGCTCGAGCTCCCCGGGGTTTGCTGTGCGTCGCATGATTTTTGTACGTCGATACACATTCAAATCAGATATTTATTATAAATATCGAGTAGTGTATTTTATATATTTTGGGTACTTAGTGAGACAAGTCTCAGAAGTGAACTAAGATGACAAATAGAACATACTGTTGAAGAAAGTAGGAAAAAGGTGTACATTATAATGTAGATTATAAATATCAATTAAATAGTTAGACGAAGTCAGATAATTAATTCAGTTACAAATTTTATGTACGTATATGTATGTATGTTGAATCAGATTGAATTTTTACATTAACATGGAATTATACTTTAAGATGTCTAAGAAAATATTATTTTTAATTTTAATTTCAGTATTTATGAAAGGATCATTTCTTGCTATAATAAATTTTGTAAATTTTTTATACTCATAACAATTGTGTTGAACTCATTCTCGTAAATATGAGATAATTAATTGAATTTATGATAATGAAAGGTAATAAAATAACTGAATAAATTATTTAAATTTGATGATTGAAATAATTTATTAATCAATGTTGTTACATTCAGAATCTATGCCATATATTAATATTTCAGTACCCAATTAATTATACGTATTTAGGCAAAAAATGATACACTTTCGCGAACAAAAATCGTGCGACGCAAGCGCGGACCTTTACAAGAAACAGAGGAAAACAGAACAAGCGGACAACAGACGTGGTCGTGATGTTTCATGACACGCGTGTCACAGCATCCGCGTAGCATTTCTCAGTCAACACGACGCGTGTAATCGTTTTTACACACATTACTCGACGCATCTTAGCGGAGCGATTTCGCGGTTCTTCGCCTTCGCGATTTCCGTTCATCGTCGAGATAAAAGTCGGAGACAACACGACAATAAGACGCAAAGCGAACAGCCGCGAATCCGGCATCCGCTTCTTAGCCGAACGTGTACCGTTATCAGTTAAATCGGACACCCACTATACTCGTGTTACAAGGATATCGCTTACACATATTGTATTGTTAGTCTAGAATGAGTATATACTCCTACGCGCGTCTATATATAGAACTGTCTTTTAGGTAAACTTGTGTCCACTGTATAACGTAGTCAAATTCGTGGGCACTACAGGGTGTCCCAAAACTCTTCTTATTAATCGTTTAACTGATTTTAATTGATTATTTATAATTATGTACTCGTTCTTAATTTCTTGGAGAATAATCTATGATAAATTAAATTATGATAAATTTTATTTTATTCGCTTTTGTTTTCAAATTAAATTATGACAGGGCTGGATCGTATGTGCTCCGAAAATAAATTTTACGTAAAGTTTATTATAAATAAATTTCAATTTGAAGATTATGGAAATGTATGATTATTGAAATTAAATTTCATTTGTTATTTAAATATTTTTACGAAATAGTGAAGCAATGGCTTTGTCACAATAACCGAAGTACAAATTGCATTCCCGAGTTATTGTGGTATTTCATCTGAAATTCTGTAACAGTTGCGAGTTAGTGTTCGAAATTGGATGCTCTAGATTTCGCTTAATTTTCATGGACCCCGTTTGATCAATGCGCAGTTATAGGTAAGAGCTTTCGGGACACCCTGTACACTTAGTTGAAAGTTTCACCATCCACCAAGTGAGGAAGCAACTTACTGCACATATTCTCTAAGCACATAACAGAGCAACTCGCCCGATGCAGGAACGTCGAGCAAGGAAACTCTTCGCTTAACTGCAATTCGCGCTTTCGTTGCACTTTACTTTGTGCAGAGTTCGGGGGCTCTATCGAGCGGATGTTTTCTCTCTCACGAACAATCCTTTATCCCAGCTGATGGCACTCAGGGAACGTTGCGCTCTTCGTGTCTTTTGTATCGAGAAGAAAGATTGATGTAAAATATTATAAGAAGGAATATTTTGTTCAAATTCCTCGGGAGTCATCCTTTTTTATTTTATAACAATAAGAAATTCCTACATACTTTTTCGCTATGAAATATCCTTTAATCATGTAATTCGATAGATACCGATTTTTTTTCTCTATATTTCTGTACTTTTTACGATTATGAAATTTCACGAGCACACTTCTTGTAACGTAAAATGAAATGTATGATCAATTCTATCCATTCTTTTAAATGTTCACACACATATATATATTTGTCTTTTGATACATAATCTGAGCTTTTAAACGAATGACTCACCATTAATTCGTTGATCGAAGATAATAGATTCTATTAATATATCATCGACCTCCGCTCGATTGATCTCCCGTTTAGAATACGAAATTGAACGCAATCGCTTGAATGACGAAGGAAAGGGGCACCTGTGCTCTTGCAAACAAACGCATGAAACCATGAAATCCCGAGAATAATCGAACTCGGAAATGCTTATTAAATTTTCATTTAGAGATGCGAAATTTTCACTTCTTATTAAGTTTGTAATACGTAAGAAATGAGATGAGGAGCAAGTAGAAATTCGGAAGATTACAAAAGGGGCGCTTCCTTCCTTCGGGCGAGGGTTCTAAGCGAACCCGCTTATCTCGAGAAGATTAAATTAGATAGCGAAAGAGGATTGGGCAATGTACCCGCGCTTTCGTTTGCCCCTTTAGCCGATGACCGCTTGATTACATTAGGCTGTTTATGTTCGCGATAAAGATTCCCATAAGTTATGAGCTAGCTTGAAGCTGTATACTTTAACTCTTGGCGGCGGCTTTTATTCCGTAATCATCTTTATTTTAAAATAAATATATTTATATATTTATTCATGTATTTATTTTAATGGAAAGATATAAATCAAATCCTAGAAATTAACATTGCAATAGAAATTAATCTTAAAAAAATGAATACGTTAATCTAATAAAAGATCTCTAATAATAAAATTAAGACGAATACAAAACTTTGAAAAATCAAAATTTTTAAGCAAAATGAGGTTAAAATCGAAACCTGCACCGCGAAGGGTTAAAGATTCTTTTTTCTTATTTTACAGAAGCTTGATTATATCACGTAGAATACTTTTTTGCCAATAGAAGAGTGTCGCAGATACTCTCCAAGTCAGATTTAGTTCGCGCTTTTGTAGAACGTTCGCTATGGCTTCTAATTAGAAGTAACGATCTTTCTCGCGTGGTTGCCCTTTCCCCTTCGTGTCTTCACGAGCGAGAATCGTCTTATCGTCAACTAACGTTACATTCCTGTGAAAAAACAGAACAGCTGGACCGAATTGAGGAGGGCATGGACCAGATTAACGCCGACATGAGAGAGGCCGAGAAGAATCTCACTGGAATGGAGAAGTGCTGCGGTCTTTGTGTTCTTCCCTGTAACAAGTACGACACAACTATTTTAGCGTATCTTACCTCTCTCTTTTATGTACTATTGCTCTTCTTCCTTAAAAAAAAATTGAAAAGAATTCTCTGCATATTTAATCGTCTCTGAAGTCTATCTATATTAATAAGTTGCATGATGAGACTTTACGAGCGTTGAGAAATAAATTTAACATCTCCATATTTAAGAAATTATTTTAAAAGTTGAATAATTGAAGACATGTTGATTAATTAAGGAGAATATTAAGAAATTACTTTAATTTATATGGAAAGTCAATACTACGATGGACTGCATAAAAATTATACAATATTATAATTGAATTTTCACGAAGATTCTAACTGAAATTGATATATTGAAAAGAAGCCATTTAATACAATATTTCAAAATGAATAACTTATCTATCTACAGCAATTTAGAGGCAATTTAAAGTTTAAAGGCAATTTAAAGTTTTGAAGTGCAAATTATAAAGTAGCGGAAATCTACAAAATTAGCAAAATTACTTTTATTGAACGTGACTTCTCAAGATCGACTTTCAAATTGATGTTTACTGTTGTCTGCTGAATGTTAGTCTTTTCTTCTTCCGAAACCGACTTAATTGCGTCGCTCGCGCGACAATTTTGCGCGTACAGAGGTGCCAGCTTCAAGGAAGACGAAGGTACGTGGAAGGGCAACGACGATGGTAAAGTTGTGAACAACCAGCCGCAACGGGTGATGGATGACCGCAACGGTATCGGGCCGCAGAGTGGCTACATCGCCAAGATCACAAATGACGCGCGCGAAACGGAGATGGAGGAGAACATGGGCCAGGTGAACACGATGATTGGCAACCTGAGGAACATGGCGATCGACATGGGCAGCGAGCTCGAGAATCAGAATCGGCAGATCGACAGGATCAACCGCAAGGTGAGTTGGCAGCGAGTAATGGCGAGTGAATGCGCACCACCGGCGTCCAAACGCTGCACCGCAGTCGTCGCGCGACTTGGCATGGCTCTAAAGAAACCACTCGAACGGCAATCCGCGTTCGTCTTACTCGTCGACATACATATCGCGAGCATTGATCGAGAAAACGGAGCATCTTGGACAAATCTTGGACTTGGAGCAAGAATAGAGCGTCTAAAGCTTGGAGTTTCTACATTTGTCTACTGCACTCTTCTTCTAAGTTCTTACACGGAAAAAATGGTTTTGCTGAAGTATCTAAAAATTTAGCTAAATCTGTAAACGTGAAAATAATTTTGTTGGACAAGGTAATTTTATACAATATACAATATAAAACGCTTAAACTGCTAGAATATCGAAACCTTTTGTAGCATTGCTCATCTTGTTTGAGTTTTCTACATAATTATTTTGATAGATTTACAAAATTATTTTCAAATCTGTATCTGAATTTTTAGATACTCCAGAAAACTTTTTTTTTGCAATTAATAAAGATTAGCAGATTGTTTCATATAAAAGATTCTTGAAAGATTTGTAGTTAAGATTGAAAAATGGACGATGGATTTTCTTGATTAGCTACGCTATTGTCGTTTGACACGGAAGGCTTAATGTGTTTTTTTAATTCACAAACCAATTTCGTTTTTAGATTAATGATGTACTCTTTATATTTAAGACGCTTTATGTCACCAAGGTTGTAGGGCTATCATTAAGATTGTAGGTTGGTAAACTTTAAAGTATCAAGTGATAGCCTTCGAGACGTAATCCAGTATGTCGATGAGATTACTGAAGTCCAATGCACACTGCGAACAGTGTTATCAACAAATATCGAACTAATCGCGAATTATTTTGAGAAATTTTAATTAAAATAATTTGGAAAATTGAAAAATTGAAAATCCGAAAGTTTTAAATACAAATCTAAAAGTTTGAAAACTAGCACTTAGAATTCCATGAATTTTATTAGTCAAAAGTATATATTCTACACTTTCAGTTAACCTAAATTTTTTAATTGAATTCATAAATTCTTCAAATCTATTAATTTAAAATGTGAACTGATTATTAATTAGATTGAATCTTTAGTTAAATCGTGGACGTTGAATTTTTTGTAAAAAAACATTAATTCACAATTTAATATTTAATTTGTATTTGTTTGAATTCGTAATGTGTGTTTATAATGGATGTGCACGAAAGATAAATTTAATTAGATACAATTAATGCCACGATCTAAAAGATGATTGGTGCAACTTCACTATTTGCACGTGTGTATTAGACTACTGTAGGATGAGCTGACACGTGTCTCAATATAGATATGCGCGAATTTATATGTCACAATGCACAGGCTCAGAGCGATGCACATCACGTTCGTCGTCGCTTTCGCTTTCTTGTGTGTCTTTCCTTCCTTCCTTCCTTCCTTCCTTCCTTGCTTCTTTCCTTCCTTCATCCTGTTCTCCCTATTTTTATATCTCACATAATCCCAATCCGGGCAGGTGTCCCGACGACGTCTGTCGTCACTTTTTGCGTCTTTTTCTCTAAAGACAAGAATGTCTAAAAAGCAACGTAATATGCACTATGTCTAAGCCTTCAGATTTACTCAACGCAATTTTCGATAGCGCAATTTTAATCTGAAACAACATACAAATATCTTAAATATATGAGTAACGAATAATCAATTTAAAAGAAAACGTAAAGAAAGCTAGATTTGTTCTTTAAATAAGAGATTTAATTATATATATATATATTCGTAAAGAAATTTTATTATTAATCCTCCACAATATGAATTTTAACTCTTTGATTAGTAATAGGAATTTTCGAGGAACAGAGCAAATTTTTTATTTTACTGGATTATATAAAAATTTGAAAAAATTTTGCTATATAAATTAATTGAGAAGCAATTGGGAGCAAAAAAGACGCAGTTATAATATTAGAGCGTTACGGTTAACAAATATATTTCTTAGAGACCTTACATATGATTTGACAAAATCGGACGTGGGAATTGAAGAGGCTTTCTCGGCTGCTCTCTTGGACCTAATTATTGTGAACTACTTTTAAATTTACTATTTGAACATCGCTGAGAATGGCTCGAACTGAGCCGAAACGTCCGATTTTTGTCAAATCATATGTAAGGTCTCTAAGAAATATATTTATTAACTATAACGCTCTAATATAACTGCATCTTTTTGCTTTCAATTGCCTGTCAATTAATTTATATTTATTTGTTATCTCGAGAGCTTAATTTTATTTTATGTATACATTCTGGTATACTTGTCAAAGCTTTAATAACGAGCTTTTAGCATTATAGAATTCGGATCGTATTTTACTTATTTCTTACAGATTTATATTTATCTACCAAAATTTGCAATCTAAATATCGATGGTACCTTCAAAGATTTCGGTAAAGAGTTAATTATATCGAGTTTTATGTAGGAGGCACAGAGATCGAGTAATGAATTTATGATATTCTTAATTGACGAGACCGAAATAAACGCCTTTGCTCTTTTGGATTAAAATTCTAATATAATCGAAATTGCGATTTGTAAAAAGGCAATTTCAAGATTGATTCTAGATTATTCTCCGTGAAATTCCAATAAACTCGAAATTGCATGCTCACGCACGTGCATCGCACAATATTAGTCGCCACGATACCCGCCCCCACGTCTTAAATATCGCGCCCTTATTCCACGGCTCCTCGCTGAAATTCTCCGGGCACTCTCCGCCTTACTCATCGTCGATCATCCCTTCAGCACAGCCTGCCTTCGGTGTTCTTGTACGTAATTACTGCACCATCCAGACTTCAGATTTATCTGTCCTTCTCTTTTTATTCTTTCTCTTTCTATCTCTTTTTCATGAAAATCTTTATCATGGGACTATGATATTTTTCAACACGTTGTAAAATATATATCGCTAACAAATCGAAATAAAAAGTTTTTTATTTTGCGAGTCTTTTATTTGACTCAAAAATAGATAAGAGAAAAATGTTTAATTTTATTTTATTTGTCCAAGAACAAATTGGCACAATTAAATCTTTTTAATCGTTTAATTAGATATTTTTTAAATTAAAATAATTTATATTATAAAATATTTACGTTAGAGAAATAAACTAGTTTGTGCAAATAAATAAGCAAAATATAAGACATAAATAAGCATAAATAAGACAATTTTTTTAATATTCTTTTTTTCTTAAATAAGAATAGTTGAGAATTTGTGACCAGTTATGTCTAAATTTTTATTATCATAGTCCCTTTTAGTAGACCCTTGACAAAAGGAGACAGAATTATCTGACCGTAAAAAGGTTCTCGAACGAACAATACGTATTTATAACTTACGGTGACTATATTCAATAATTATCTGTCATTACCTACTATAACACGCTGCTATTGAACTTGCGATCGATCTTGTCATATGACTCATATTTACCGCATATGATATCTTGCAACGTTTAACATTAACCCGAATTAAACGCGCTATCAATAATCGATATTCGGATATATCAACATTTTCCCTTCAACCTTCGGTATTTATTCAGACTAAATTTATCATCGAGTTATTTCTTTCGCTTTCTTACTTTTTTTTCTTCTTATTAACAGCTCTACGCTATCTTTTCTTTTCTTTAATTCTAAGATTTCTCTCTTTCTATTAACATTCTTTCTTCAATCACATTGTAGACGACGAGTATTGATCGTTTGAGGATCTTTGACCCTTTAAAGGCCATGCGTTTTAAAGTATAAATGTAATTCTAAAAATTTATTAATTTTTTATCTCTTGTTTGTAATCCACATTATTCATGTTAATTTCGAAACCTCATTCGAAGAAGGATATGGTCTTTAACGGGATATCATAGTGGTGTACAATCTCGAACAGTTCGTGATTAATTAATAGAAGATTTATAGACAAGTCGGACGGCAAACAAGCGAGAGAGATCCAATCGAGTATTAACTTTTCATGATTGGCATCGGAATCCGATTGATTCGTTTTAAATATAATTCATACAACCTGTACACGATGTATATAACATTAGTTATCGATCGTATCGCTGTATAGCGACCAGCTGACGATTTTTCGCAAGCGACAAGCACGGCAAAGCTTGTTACGGTCCAGTACGGTCGAGTAGGGTATAGACACAGTATCGAGGGGATTGCGAAACCGCAAGACTTGAGCTAACACCACGAGAGATTGTGCACCACTCGCCGGTGAATTTAAGCCGCACAATCATACGCTCACACCACACACACCTCTGTGACCGAAACCCAAACTGATAATCCGCAGGGCGAGTCAAATGAAACGAGGATAGCCGTGGCGAACCAACGTGCGCACGCCCTGCTCAAGTAAAATGCGTCTTCTCTCTGTCTCCACGTGTCCGCCTCCTCCGAGCCCCAAGTTGCATATCACCGAGACGTCGTCTCGAGCAAAAAAAGAAAAGAAATGGAGATTATACGCGTGTACTTGTGTGTATTATACATGTAGAGAAGCCTGATCACATCATCTCGGGGCTGGGATTATTCGGGCGTGAGTAAAGTCGTAATCACACCAAATTGCCGATTGTGGTATGGCATAATATAATAGTTTATTTACTGATTCCTCTGAAGGCCATGGCACACAAAGAACTTAAGGCAGTAAGACGTAAGCAGTAAGAAAATCAACATGTTAGATTGGCTACTGCTTACGTTATGGCCTTATGCTGATTCTACAATGAGTCGGTAATCGATAGTCATAAGTCTTATCAGTGAAGTTGACCAATAGTCAACTTGTATGACTAACGTTGATTGGCCAACTTCACCGATTGAGACTAAGGTTTTCTACAGACTCATTGTAGAATCAGCGTAACGGATTCTACCATGATTGATCAATTCGCTCCCTGCTTACGTTTTATTGCTTAAGTTTTTTGTGTGCTATGGCTCTTAGGGTTACGAAAAAAAGAAACAAGTTCTCTCAAAAAAAGAATCCGCACAATATTCCACAATACAATTAAAAAATAAAAAAGTATACATGACTTAGATCGGGATTGTGATTGACGATTACTTTTTAACCAGTCAGAACAAAGCAATCATCAATTGCTTTGCTCCGATTGGTTGAAAAGTAATCGCCAATCACAATTGCAATCCAATTGGCAATCGGTAGTATAATTACGGTAGATGTTAAGTGCTACATTACAAAATCCACGCGCTTAGGTATCAGTTACCGGATTACTTGAGTGTTGATTTGTCAAATAGGTTAATGCATAGTGACATTGTATACGCGCGCAAATATTAAGCGATTACCGGGAGTTATATCGCCATACGTTTGAATATAATACTTAATTTATTGGAATGGTTGGGGATGCGATAATATTGCAATTGGCTCATACTTAATCGCTGAAATGTTGGAATATCAAATTATTCGAATACTCCCAGCTCTACGAACGAGTCTCCCGTCTGTCCCCCGTTCTCCCTTTGCTGTTTTCTCGACGTCGCCCGGGCACCAACCCGATTCCGCTTGCAACCTGTGCAACAACGGAAAACTACCACCACCAAATAACTATCACTTCTACTACTTCTATCACCACTACCAAGCTTTCCGTCGATATACGACGATATACAGTGAACAACCGCTCGATAGTCGCGGTACACGAAAGAGCTTCTTGGTAAGAATGGCCAATCTAGTATTTGCACAGCCGGATTGAGCGAGGAATATAATCTTGCCCAGTACTCTCGAAGTTTGTAAACTCGCGAAAAATCTTTGTTGTCTTTCACGAATAAAAAGCTACGAGTGTCTCGGTGTTCTTTTTTGTTGAGAGAAGGATCGATTCCAGATACGTCGAAAAAAATTTGCTAAATTGCACCTCGTATACTTAAGCTTCCTCGAATGTGTCACGCTGAGGTGACGAGGGTGACACATTGAGGAATGATGTCCCGCCTGTTAATCACCGACGTTAATTAATGAATCTGGAATTATCAGAAAGGATTTGTTTTTTGTTGATTAATAATGTAATTATCAATTGAAGAGCTTCTATAAAAACGGAGTGAGAGAGAATGAATTCTAAAATTAAAGTGATGGGAAACAGTGAGTTAACCGGATCTCAATTTTGGTTTCTTACACAATTAATATAAAAAAATACGGAACTCTTTTTCATTTCTATAAGAACTGTAGAACTATGAAAAAAATGATACTGGAATTGTCATTATTTTTTTATATTAAATCCCAATTTGGGTTTCTTACAATTAGTATAAAAGATACGGAAATCTTTTTCATTTTTATAAGAACTGTAAAACTATGAAAAAAATGATAACTGGAACTGTCATTATTTTTTTTATATTAAATGGAATGTGCTAACTTCACAGATATCCCATTTTCGGAGATCCATTAGATTTGTCAACTCACTGTGGCAATAAGCTAATTGCTTTTTAATTTTTTTCATTATGATCTAATATTCATAAATTCCATTCTTTAAAGATATTTCTGGACGATTCGTGAATTGTGTATCGATGGAAATTTTATTTCGGCCAACAGAAGCGCGGTGTACCGCAGCTACCGCGAGCGGTAAAAGCATCGCACTGGGATGTGTCATCGCTCCCTGTACACACGTTGTTACAAGGTCCATCACACGTACTGTCACTCTCGTTGTGATTGTGTCACGAACGGACGTCGCCGTCGACGACGGCAACGGAATGCCTCTCGTTGATCCCTTTGAACCCCGTGTCAGAACCGCACCGTTCTCGACCTCTTTCGCTCCAATGCTCCTCGGGGTCGATCGGGTTAACACGCTTGACACGTGGCGGAAGAGCAGCATGCGAATTTCATCTTTCCCGGTGGTTCGCGTGGATTTCGCCGATATGTCAGGATCGTATCGACTATTAGCCCTGCACGATGTACGCAGAGAATGAGCTTCGGGATTCTTGGAGAATTTTCTGCGTAGCTTTTGGCACATAGAATCTTTCGTAGAAATTCTATAACCGAGTCTGATCACAAGTGATTTTGTCAAAATTTTTATTTGTATTAAAAATGACCCATTCACATCTCTGTTAAAATTTTATGTTGAATTGTTAACATATTCAAATGTTAATTTAACGTTATGTGATTTAACGTAATGTAATTATGTTTTTGTCTGTTTTAAATTGATATTTAACATTTCTTAGTTAGTGTCAAAATAACAATTTATAAATGAATAAATAATATAAAAATAATGTACTTTAAAATGTAAATTCCGTGAATAAAATAAGATTTAATTTA
Organism: Trachymyrmex cornetzi; assembly: GCF_001594075.2. NCBI lineage: Eukaryota > Metazoa > Arthropoda > Insecta > Hymenoptera > Formicidae > Trachymyrmex > Trachymyrmex cornetzi. The sequence continues at coordinate 5,984,169 of NW_017296059.1, forward strand.
ACATGTTATAAATGTTAATTTTACTAAAAAAAAAAATGCTTCTACAATTTGCTTAGAAACTATGTCAGTATTTTTGTGTTAATTTATTTACATGATATATATGTATATATTACTTGTATTACACATTCATTTCGTATTAAATTAACGCAATTTGAGTGGACCGTTTGGGACATATGAAACGGGTTAAATTTAACGCAAATTTTCCGACTGTGTAACGTTTTACTGTATGTATACTATCTTACTTTAATTTATGCTATCTCATTTTATAATCTTAATTAAGGTTAAAGTGTAATAGTATAAGTTAGAGCGAAACAGTCTGCATACAGAGAGACATTATATATATACACCTTTCTCTCCCGTAAAATTTTGATAAGATCTCTCGTGGTTAGACTCTGTTATAGGGTCTCTAGTCCTGTGTGTGGGTACATTCAAATTCCCATCTGAGAGCTCCCCAGGTTCATGTTGTCCTTGTTTAACATTCATGTAAACAACAAGGATAAAATAATACCCGAATGGCACTTAAGTGGGAATCTAAATATAAATTGAAAAAAAATGTTTGGTTGAAACTGAACAAACCACAAGATTCTAACTAAATCAAAATTATCTCTGGTTTGTTCATCTTCAACCAAATATTTTCCTCAGTATAGCCTTATCGCGAATTAAGGAAAAGAGATTGTCGCGAAACTTATTGCTTATTTAAAGTAAAACAAAAAATAAATCTCGCTATAATGATTATCTGACGTTATCCACGAAGACTTTTGTTGGAAAAATAGAAAAATGCCGAGTCAATTTATAAATTGGAATCTGCGGCCAAAATGGAACAATCTATTCTTGGCGAACGCGTCTTGCTGTCGCAGCGAAACCAACACTGCTTCGATGATGGAACGGGAATCGATCTGTTATGGCGAAACAATCCGCGAATTCAGCGAAACAATTTTCGAATTAGATTCTTCTTAATCAAGCTATTTCACTTGTTTACGGTATATAACATTGACGAAATTCTCTGCGACAGCACGAAAACATTCCGCGCTAAATTGACGTTCCCGCAATCAATACTTGTTTCATCCTATAATACGAAAGCGCGTCGACGTTACAAGCGAAATGTTCCAAGAATCTTTTAAGCAGTCCTTAGGCAATCAGTATTATTGCTCAATAATTAATATTATACAATACTATTAGTAAAATATATTGAACTTCCAGACTACTGGTTTTGAATTGTTTAAAATATTGTATCAATAATATTGCACAAAATAATTGTACAATAAAGAGTGCAGTCCTTTTGATGTTACAAATGCTTCGATCTCTCATTTGTAAGATCAAGTAAATTGTAGCCGATATTGAGCGTCTAGGGACCGCTTTAGCTCCTGCGGCCACCTCGTAAAAAAATTTTTATTCATAATCATAAACAATCAGAATCAAAAATACGAACGTTTAGAATACGCGATTGTTGGTCGGTACACTGAAAAAAATTTATTAAATTTTAATATTTCTTTGAATAGAATACTAAGTAAACATCTATTTACAGTACATAAATATTTATCCAATAAGAAATGATAGATAAATCAAATTAATGGCTTTTGTATCAAATAAATATATATATGTTTAACATTTAGTAAAATATTTACTTAGAAATACTCAAACAAATATTTATTAAAATGAAGTTTTTTTTTCAGTGTATGCTTACGGTCTTACGATTACGACAAAAATTTTTTGACGTGTGATGGTCTTAAGGTCCCCAGAAGAAAAAAAAGTCACATTCCGCAGAGTTGAGAAACTTCGAGCGGTTCCGATCCCCCCGGAAGCCTCGATTCGCACCGTCGGTCCTCGACGTCCGCAGCTCGCGCATACGACATTGCGTTCTTGTTTTTTCTTGTTCTTTGACACGCAGGGCGAATCGAACGAGACGAGGATACAGGTGGCCAACGAGCGAGCCCATCAGCTACTCAAGTAAAGCGGCCACATTCTCTGTCGACCATCCGCACCCCGTCGGCCGCCCACGAGCGTCACTACCATCACCCTCCACCAACAACAACAACCACACAACAGCAACAACATCAACACCAACAACAGTCAGTACAATTACACTCGACAGTCCACTCGATCGTTTTGCTCGCGATTTATCGCGTTTCGTTTGTTAGAACGTTGTTTCTCTGTTCATGTTTACCGATACCTTTCGAGTTTGGTATCGTCGAAACATGATATAATATACTTAATGAAAATACTTAACCCTAAACTTGACTGATAGAGTCCGTAAAGTTATTAGAATTTTGTAATATTCTTTTTCGTTCGAAGTAAGGGAACTGTGTGAATCGCATCGCCATAAGCGTCTAAAAATTATTGCAAAGATACGTAAAGAGGACTTGCGACCTCCTAATGTCGTCTTTCGAACATTTAACGCAGTTTCTCTTCTAAAACATCGTAGATATTAAATTAGAACACGCTCCGCGAACGATGCGGCCGATGAAATCGACGAGAAAGAAAAATAAACGCTTAATTTGTTGTACTGGTGAGTATCTGCTGCATTTCCTTCGTAATCTTGGATTTTCACTTCTTTAGCTTTTGCAAGTTTAGGGTTAATATACGCCGAAATAGATTCATATATTACAGATTCGGAGATTGAGTTTGATTTTCGGCTTGACTTTAGCGTGTAAGATAGATTTCTGATTTAGCGTCAAAAACATCCTATCTAATTTATTATCGAACTTCAACTTCGTTAGTCCCTGTTCTGCAACCGTAAATTAGATTTAATCTCCGAGACGAGGCTTTTTTGTCTTTACAATAATGGCAATAATCCGCCGACGAAGAGCTTCGATGATTCGAGGTGTCAGTGCCGCTAATCGGTCATCAAAGCTGGATTAAAAACGGATCTGTAACTTAAGATTGTCGGAGTAATCTCATACCGAATCACAACGAAGAAGCCGATGGAATTTTTTTCTAGCGTGGCAAAAGCGTCGAATTTGTCGCGTAGTTAAAAAAAAACGGAGCTGAAATTCAATCTCCGGTTCGGGAACGAGTATAGCTTCGTTCTCTTTGCCGGCAGAGTTAGCGTGTTGAACGATATTGGAACTTAAATAAACAAATAATAATACATGTATATTATATATATATATATACGATTAATTCAATTCTCTCGGTTTAATCGACTCTAGAGAGTCGGGATTTGTATTGGAAACGCAAGAAACGAATGGAGAAAAAAAAAGAGGAAGGAACATGATAATAGTACAAAAATTACTACACTTATCTCCCGTTAGGAACAAAGATTTCGAGTACAATTTATTTATTTGTCTTATCATGTATTGCCGCTCTCCGCGATTATAACTTGCGCTTGAAGATCACACTCGGAACGTGTCACTGATATTGTCTACAAGCGAAAGAAGGAACACACTAATCTCCCTCTCCCTCGAGTTTCCCCCGAAACGCAGGGGGTGGACCTCGTTGTTTCCCCCCCCCCCTGATCGACAAATGCGCATTCCCGAGGTCGGTATCGAATAATTTCGCGAGCGTTTCGCAAATTTCGACGGGTGTTCGCGTGCAAAAAATACGCGGAGAGATCGCGGCGACACACTTGGAGGAGGAAGGGAGTGGAATCGCGAGCGTGAAGGACGAGGGAGCAGAACGAGGTGGAAGAAGAGCAAGGATAAATAGAAGAAGAAGAGGAGGAGGACTCACATGGCGAGATAACCGAAGCAACGAAGAGAACGCGTTCAGCCATACGATTATTAGGAGTCAGCTGAAGCTGTAGATAGAGCGAGGTCTTCTTTCGTCGTTTAAAAATAAAAAAAAAAGCTCGACTCGCACTCGACAACGTAGAACATAGGTGTTACTCTCCCTTGCCCCCCTGTCCAGTCCAGCTCACCCCGCCCTGTCCCCCTAATTCTCCCCTTTTGCGCCAATCGCGCCGAGATCACAGTAAGGTTTAACTCCAAAGAAAGATTGTACATTACTGTATTTACACGAGGGCGATCTAGGTACCTACCTTGTTAAATTGTACGATGAGGAGTCGGTAGAGAAGCATGACGCGGCTCGAGAATCGATATCCGTCGGTGATTCTGGGACGACCATCGTGATCCTGGGGGTGAATCTCTTCGTGACCTTATTGTATAAAACAGCGAGATAGCGAGAGAAGTCCTTGCGTATAGTGAATTTCTTAGACAATTTTTAAGGGGTGTACAGCACAAGTCGTAGTATATTCATCAACGATTTTGTAAATTGCTAGTCCACCAATTTCGCCACGAATTACGAGATCTGAAAATCATCGAAGTCCTCGCATCCATTGCGACCTCTTGTCCTTTCTAGCGCGCTGCACTTTTCGAAGTGTCGAGAGAACTGATTGATTTACAGTTTCGAGGTAGGAGTTAATTGACGCTGTGGTGACACCTCGTTTCCGAATCGCGGAAGAAAGGGCATTTTCGGATAAAATAGCCAACGGGTGTCGGTCTCGAGCGGCGCGGTCACGGACCGAGCACAAATAACTGCGTAGCCTTTTCGATTTCGCTTGTCCTTTGCTTTCTCTCGGAGAGGGAAATAAAACGCCCTTCGGACACTTCGCCGGACGAACTACAAGAGGAATGAAAGGGTTTGTAGAGTTTGTACGAATTTTAAGAATGAGAGAAAGAGAGAGAGAGAGAGAGATGAAGAACGAAAAAGTAAAAGTGCGTGTGAGAGTGAGAGAGAGAGAGATTGTGCGACGCGAGATCATTAGGCCTATAGTGATCACTTAGGTCGAGAGAGATTTTAAATAATTATAAATAGATGTGGGTGCGTGATGTATGTACTCGATCTAACTCATCTCTATCGCACTGTTCTTTAACGATGGATCCTTCGATCAGTCTGAAGACAACTCTTTCTCAACGAAGATGTTCGAGTCACCGATAACTTTCGAAAGACGTATAATATTGGCAGTTGAAAAGTTGCCGATAAAGTTTTTTGATTGAGGAGAAAACCGACTCTATATAGATCGATCGGGAAATCCAATGCTAAATTAAATGCAACGTGGCAGACATGGGACGGTCGGTGTGCATACATCACTTACTTGCATATATAAATATATATATATATACATACATTTATGCATATGTATACATAGCCGTGTAAGGAGCGAACGCGGTGAACCTTTCTTAAATAGCTCCAGGTAGAAGAGAGTCGAGAGTTGCGAGAGAAGACTATTTGAAATGAACGAGCGAGCGAGCGAGCGAGAGAGAGAGAGAGAGAGAGAGAGAGAGAGAGAGAGAGAGAGAGAGAGAGAGAGAG
>NW_017296059.1:5989709-6056727 GCF_001594075.2 Trachymyrmex cornetzi
CCCTCCCCCCTCCCTTTATCCCGACGATTAAGTCATATCGAATCTGCAGGTCTATGTGATACATTTTAAACACCTACTCACACAAACGTACACACAAATAATGTATTATAGATTACAGGCAATTAGGTAGATAGATTACTAAGGATGCGACGATTAAAGAAAAATAAAACTAACGGAGTGAAAAGGATAAGGTAAAAAATGTAAAAGAGTGCGTATGTGCGTTGTGAGAGTGAGAGTGAGTGAGAGAGAGAGAGAGAGAGAGAAAGAGAGCGAAAGAGAGATCTTACGCGAATGAGAGTAACGATGTGAGGGATGAAGAGCGTGTGAGCAATGGAGGAAACCCGGAATATAAGATAAAAATCATGCTCTTTGTAAAAGCGCAGAGTGTCCTGGGGCTGTCGAAAGTGCTTAGCCACAGTATCAGGCTGAAGAAGTGAAAACGTTTGCTTTGAATACAATCTTGCGCTTGAAGCAATTCTTAATATTTGAAATTATTTCATTTCAATGAAAATTTCTCGGTAAATTTGGTTTCAAGGATAAGATGAAAGAATTTATTTTGCACCAGAATTAGTCCTAGAATTAGTATTTAATCATTTTGGATCAAGTTCATTTCAGGATTGAGTCTTAAATAACTCATCGATTTATTAGTCGTTTTCGCTTCGGAATATCCAGGATATTCGTTCGTTTCGAGACACGTCAGGTAAAAATTGACGAGTCAATAATAACGCGGATGATTATCTGAAATTAGAACGAGACCTTCAGCCGGAGAGACGGTCGACAGATCCGGAGGCACTCTGTATACGAATACGGAAACAATTCCATATCTCCTAAGCGACAATTACGTACCTTGACATAACTAACCGCATCGACAGTTAATAACATTAAAGGAGATCGAAAGAGCTTCAGCGGAACTGCCGGCAATGTGATATGCGGCCTCATTTGCGACTACAGGCGTAAAATTTTTGGGAATTGATGCTGTGGCACGAGATCGAATCCAACTTTTACATCCGATCGGAGCCAGAATCTGCACGTTTCAATAATATACTCTTATATTAACTAAACAATATTTTTTCTTTCTTAGTTATTACTTCAAAGTCTCGATGATACTTTGAAGTATCTGGAAAAAAAAAGAAAAATTTGTAGCACTTTCTCCTCTTCGATCTTTGATCTTCAATCTTTGATCTCGTAAACTTCATGAAATGATAACTGATTCGAAGTACTGATTTCGCGATCGAGCCGTCAGGACTCGTTCCATCGATTGATTCCCGCTTCGGAAATGTGCGTGGAGATGCGAGCCACCTCCTCGTGTACTTGTACGAGTGCGAGAGACAAATGTACTTGGGACCACCGTGCAAACGTGCAAGGTGTAATGGAGGGCTATCTTCGAGGCATTCGTGCTATTCGTACATACAGTAGAACGACGACGAATGTAAGACTGACGAGGACGAGAATGAGGATCGCGGCGCATGGGAAACGCATTTGTAAATTGTAAAGTTACTGATGTAAGCAGGGAAAAAGACGGGACACGAGACCAGCTTCTCTCTTTTTAGTACCGATTATAATGTCGCTAGATGTTATTTACGATACCGTCGTATTAAAAAAGGAAAAAAAAGTTTTACTCCTCGGCAGTATCATTATAACAAATGCCTGTGTATTTTACTTCTTGGCAAATAATAAACCATTTAAGTATTAAATACGTCGTCCCGACTCGATTCCTTCGCTCGATCTTTCGCGGGATTCATCGTCTTGTCTAAACCAAAAAAATGAGAAAAGAACTATCGACGATCCAGATAAGAACTTTGATAAGAAATTCACAATCACGTTATCGAAGAATTTTTACAGCGTGACAAGTCGTCTTCTGATAAGAATCCGCTTTCCGGTAACGATCTTATCATACTTGAATCTATTAGAAGGTACGTGCATTCACAGAAACACATTTTATGCATCTGATATCTAATATAATCTAAGTAAATATTACATTGCTATTACGTAACAGTAACGGAATTATTCCGAAGAGATTTTGCAAGAATCTTAGGACCTAAAAAGGAAAATGAGGCAACGACAATAATGAAATATTATTAATTTATTATTTTCCAGTCATATCACTTACATTAGATTTAACTTATTTATAATAAATAATAAAAACGCAAGCGTTTCAATGCGTAAATTAGAAATATTTATTTTATAAATCTACTGGCACAAACAAATGTGTTATTATGTAGCAATCATAATATAAAGAAAAATTATAAATATTCTTGTAGAACGATTAACATACTTAACATAGAGGCGTTAATCTTACATAATACATTTGCTTTTCTTCTTTTACAATAAAGAATAATCGCATTTCGCCGAATACTAGCAGAAAATATAGAAAATATAGATCACAATACTTAAATTAAACACATAAATTTATAGGTTTTAAACAAAAATTTCACTTTAATGAAACGTATCTAATGAAATCTAATTGGAATTCAATTTCTCAATGTGCACCAGCTTGGAGACTCTGTCTGTTAGATGTGTCAGGTAAGTCTTGTAATTTACAGGTGCGACTGACGAACATACATGTTTTATTCTCATTTCATCCTGAGAAACATTGAAATTATTAGAAAAAATAGTATTAAAAAATAATATGAAATAGCATTAAAAATAAGATTAACTTAGAATACGATTTATACAATGATAAAAGAATGGACAATTATTGTGAAAATTAGCAGAAAAAACTGCAAAAGGAATCTTATTAATAATAAATTATATTAATTACCTGGAAAACTTCGGATTTCGCCCTCAAAGTGAATATGAACTTCTTGAAGCTTGCCTCGCCGAATTTTTGCAAAAAGGCATCATTATCGTTCTCCTTCAATTCTCCCAACTCTTGTGCCGACATTCCCAATATCTTCTCGGCATCTTCACTAAAGGCAGTTATCCAGCGACTGCCTGTTGCATCCACTATATTCATCTGAAAATTATTATAATAAATCAAACAGATGTCAGAAAATACTTTCAAATATAACGAATAAAAAGGATGCAAAGATAATACATACACTTGCCAGTAAGCGATAAATAAAATTTGGGTAGTCCTTGTTACATTTCTCGCATCTAAAGACTCCAGTAGATTGATCGATCAACTGAAATTTCATTAATTCACATTGAAGCTTGGAAATATGACAAAATTTTTTTCCCGTAAATATATCGTACATTATTTACCTTTTTCTTACAACTTTCTACGGGACACGCCTTATAAATAGCATTTTCCACGCGGATCATATTAATAGTCGCCACCACCGTAAACGAATCTGCAAGATTCATTTTCTCTCCTAATCGAGCTTCAGTCGCCTCTTCGAAAGTGTATAATGGCGCGTTGAAATCACCACCTCCGCCTGCTTTAGATAATGATTTTATGTTCTCCGAATGGCCGACTGCAGTGTACCATCCGCGCAATCTGAAATATACATTGTAATACATTATATAAATGGTATGTTACTAACTTTATGTAACTATATATCTCCAAGCATAAATTAATAAAAAAAAAATTAACATTAAAAATTACATACAGATAAAAAATAAGGCCATTTATCTCTAGTACGAATAAATTTTAGTTGTAATTAAAAAGTTAAAAGTATTTATCTTATAATTATATATCTTAATTAAGAGCCAGTTTGAATATACCTGTGTGCTTCGGGAAGATCAGGATCCTTTTCAAATACAGAGGAATGTAAAAGAGACAAGTTCTTTCCACCATTAAATTCACCCACGCGCGCTCCCTTAATGGCTATGATTGGATTATTCGAACCATCAAAGTCTTCGGCCTGCTTACCCCATAATGTAACGCACACCTAACAGAAAATTTATTTATTCCTGCCCAAAACAGCAAAATTTGAAAATCTGGCATGTCAATAAATTACTCACCATCGTACCACTGTCATCGACGATATTAACGTCTCTCTTTAAGAGTTCTCGGCCAGTAGTTCGCTGTACAATTTGTTGTATATCGTTGAAAGTTGTAACGACACCCAAGACATCTATTATGCGTGAACGTATTATTAAATAATTCTCAAAAATTACGTATAAATCTTATGTTTTTCTCATATAAAATTTAAGATGATTTATTATTGTAAAACTATATAGTAAAACTTTAATACAAAGCAATTATTAATTGATACTTAAATAATTTTAGAAATAAGATAAAAACGAATAGCAAAATGCAAAGTAATACAAACGTTAACAATTGATATATATGTATATGTTAGCCTCAGAAAATTATTAAGGATAAATATAATGATGAAAAAATTATTTCATTAATGAAACTAATGTTTAAGATTTAATAAAACATTAATTGTTATAAGAATATTACATTACCTAATAGGTCATTTTTCTCTTTGTTTTCTATTTGACTTATGGGACAGAAGTCAAACTGTAATGTTGGAATGTCATCGCTGTTTTCGTGGCAAGGTATGATCTCCGTATCGTTAGTCAAAGTCATCTCATAATCATTTTTCAATGTGCAAAATTGTTTGTTCGCCGCCTTCAGTGTGCACCGTGAGATATAATATACATTTCCAGTCTACATAAACAGAACGACAAATAGTTTTTGATCCATTGTAGAAAAAAAATGTGTATACCATTGCTAATTTTAGATTTTAGTGCAAAAAAAATATACCTCTATCATGTCGTAGAACTTATCACATTGATCTCTAAATGCAGTGCATCGAATTTCGCCACTTTCATCAATCAGATCCATGGAGAAAAGCTTACCTTCTCCACGGGAGTTGCTCCATGTTTTGATTGGAGATTTATTGGTCACACGAACCTTAATCACCCATCTATATATAAACACATATTATCATTATTCTTTTTTCTTCAACATCACATATGTATAAAGTATATTTTGACATCTGGAAATACGTCTGTTTTCTATACTTGAATTAGCATAAAATTTCAAATAAGTAATATTTAATGTTTGGCTAAGGAAAGAAAGTTTTAATGTAGAGTTGAATGCAAGAATAAAAAACAGATCCATAGTTTACATAGAACTCTCTCTCTCTCTCTCTCACTTGTTTTGGTAAGGGCTTAATGCTGCGATTGGCGTAGTGTATATGTCAGAAGAGGCTTGATTGTTTGAAGTACCATTTCTGGTTGAACCATCTATAAATAACAAAAATTTTGTTACATACCAAAGTATCACCATTCCAAATTAATTGATAATTTATTCTAAATACAGTTGACACACATCAACAATATACTTACTTTGGTAATGTGCAGTTGTGGCCTTAGATGTAGACGTAGACGTAGACGTAGACGTAGATTCAAGCTCTGGCTTCATTTCTATATTAGTCGGATTACCTATTTTGTTTCCAACTTGATCGCCAGAAACCAATACTTCCATATCCAATATCAACATAACGCGTCTAATAGAATAAAATTTGATGCTTGAATTATTTATATACTTAAATGCATAAATAAGAAGATAAAATAGTACTTGTCTTTGCCATTGTTGTTCACTGAACTCATGTGATACTTAGTTATTTTGCAGATCGCATAATCATTCAAAATATTCTCTGTGATCAGATCGTTCAATTGAGTGGCCAACATCGTGAATGAGTTTAACTTCTGTCCATCAGATATCAGCAATCTGAATCGATCATTACCAGAACCATCTTTATTTGCATTTCTTGGCAGTTTCTTGTAACTCTGCAAAATTACGCACATTATTTAAAACTCTATTTCCTAAAAAGCTACAAGACAGAATCCTTGCTATAAAGGTACTGCGAAAGAGCTTAACCTTTTGTACATACGACTTGGTCAATCATATCCTATACATTTCTTTTCTTCGAAATATATGTATAGAATTAATTTTTTTTTAAACAACGAAAATTAACCCAGAATACAAATGACCCGTCACATATAATAAAAGTTAATTTTTGACAATAAAAATGAGTTTAACATAACAGACTCATGACACACGTCACATCAAAGTATGACAAACTTTATATTTTTCAATCTATAATCCAAATAAAAGCAACAGGAGCAGCGTCACTTCCCTAACCTGGATGTTGCTAGCCATAAAGGTCATGTTTTCAAAATAAACAATTTCGATTCGCAAAGATATAATTGATCAGATTCTGTCAAATTATTTCCGCACTCACCAATACTTGAAGAACTGGGTTATGAACATCTATGCCTCGCATGATTTTCTGAAACAATAAAGTCTTAATGTTAAACAGCGCAATATATAGAAACTTCGAAAGACTTACCTCCAATGCTCCTTCCGTTAAATTGTACATGATTGCGGTTTATTATTATCAGCACGGCCGTAAGAGTCTATCAATTTCTTATCGAAACAGAGAGCTTTCGCAAAAAAGTTCCAAATCTTGACGATCACGCACAATACCGCTTACCTCTCTTCGCTACGTTCTAGCACGTTCTAGTCCGTTGTTCTACTGTTTCCCGCCGAATAGATGACGTAAGGTGCGTTCCGTATCGCGCATGATGCGCATGATGCATCCATTGTCCTTGTTTAACATTTGGTGAGCAACAAGGATAAACGACGCATTATGCGTATCATGCGAGAAACGGAACGCACCTTTTGGCTGCGTTCAATGATGCGAGTCGTGGGAATTATGTCCATACAGTAAAGTCACTAGATTAACAAAGTACCGCGATGAGAAAATTCACTGTTGGTGCGGTCCACTTGGCGCTACAAACGCTTCGAAAGGGAGGGCTCCGATTGCACACATCGCATATTGCACACATATATCGCTGATTGGCCAATTTAAAAATAAAATAATCTCATTGGCAAAACAGTGAAAAATTACTAGGCACCAGTTGATATGAGTGGTGTGTACAATCAGAACTGTAGGCAAACGGGATCCTCCCGTAGCATTAAGGCCCGTCTACAATACACGGAGTAAGAAGAGTAAGAAATTGACCAATCACAGTCGAATGTGAGAAGAGTAATCGACAGTGATTGGTCAATTTCTTATAGCGTTTTCGGCCCGATCGGGTTTGCACCAACCTGGGTTGGATTAATCTTTCCTATTAGTTGATGTCACACGCTCTACCAATAGGAGAGCGCAAAACGCCATTAATCCAACCCAGGTTGGTGCAAACCCGGTCGGGCCGAAAACGCTATCACAGTTGAGTGAGCGCTCACTGTTATTGGTGTATTCTTCTAAATCTAAAATTCTGATTGGATGAGCTAAAAGAATACACCAATAACAGCGAGCACTCACTCAACTATTTAGTCCGCTGAATGCGCCCATTGACGCTCCTATGTAATAACACCTTAATATAAACACGTGCGTCGCCGGAAACTGTCTCTGCACTCTCTGCTGCTCTTCGTCTGCGCACCGGAAACCCGGCACAAGACATCGTCGTGACGCAATCATTTCCCTCGTGTCGGACCGTCGGACGCCGTACTTGCCGTATTCTGTATTCATCACGTTGTATCGCGTAGTTTTCTTCCGTCAACTTCCCTCCAACATGAACGGCATCGTAAGGAGCGCGTTTCGCGCCACGGCACTCCGTGGCATGCTGTCGTCCTCGTGCGGCAGTAACAGCAGCGGCCAACCCGCTAGGGCTCTGTGGAACGCCTGTGGTCGCCGGCAGATCGCCGAGATCACGCCTCTCATTTCCACGCCTGAACTGCACGATCTCCGCGCTCAAAGATGTTACAGCACGTCGCACACCAAAGGTGTGTATCGACCCGTCGACGATGGGATTGTGTCGAGTAAACTATGCGTTGGTCGTCTCCATGACTCGCATGCGCTTTTGTTGGTTTCCATGTTTATGAAAGAAATGTTCAACTTGGAAACGGAAATGTTTTAAGCTCTAGTTGTGACTTGAAACATCCTCTTTTTTTTCTCTTCTATTAAATAGCAATTTTTTAAGTTTTTTTTAAGTCTGATGACTGTAGGCTGATGCAATTGAAAAATTTGTTAGATATGCTTTGTAGGTAAATTTCATACTTTTTATCTCCTTCCTTTTTCTCTAATCTAACGTATAGTTTAACTGCAAAGAATAATGATATACAGTGCTATAAAGAACAGATTTGAAGTCTTATAATTTGTAGATATTAATTAGTTCTCTCCGAGTACACAGATTTCTTATATCCTTTTTAAAATTCTATTTAATTTTGCTTTGTGCACTGTACAATTTGATTTTTCTTAAGTATGACAATCTAAAATTATACCAACAAGCAAGATTTTTTGTTTTGTAATTTTATATAATTCTGCTTGTTTATTTTATTAATTATGTTTTTTTTTTATTAGCGGAGAAGGAATTAGTGGAATTTCTGGCTGAGGAGATAGTAGCTGAAAAGAAGGCACAAAAATTGAAGATGATACCAACGACATTAGATGGCTTTTCAGTATCCCTTAATGGCGCCGAAGTCAGTCTTGAAAAGAAAGACGGCACTGATACGTAAGAAAATTTTGTTATATTGATATATGGATTTAAAGTGTTGATTTATTATGTGTGTACCTGACTTACAATATTCTTTTCCAGTATCCATATTTCATTTAATGTGAACCATACAGTAGATGCAGATTCTGAAACAGAAATGAATCCTAGTGGCAACAATGTGGACATTGGCGAAATGAAGAGCAAGCCAAACTTTTCAGTAGATATAGTGAGAGGTAATCAGACTCTAGGTTTTTCATGTTCTTTCAACAACCAAGTTGGTGCATCAGGTGCTGATGATAATTACAGTAAGTACATTTGTAATAAGTAAGCGATTTGTTAGATTGTTTATATTATTCATTTTTTAAATTTTAATTTTCATGTATTATTTTCATGTATTATTAATTTGTTTGTAGATGACATATTTGGCATTGATGAAATCACACTGTATGAAGGCAACCACAATGAAAGGGTGTACTCTGTGGCTGGTGAAATCATTGATGGGGTAAGTATGATTTCCGAAGAAACAAGGAATTATTATCCTGTCTCTATATCTCTAATTATTATTTTATGTAAAAATTAATACAACTAAATAATTAAATATATTATAGTTATTTTGACATATAGTATAAATATTAAAGACTTAAAAGCCCAAAATGAAAATATTTCGATTTTAAATTTATCTCTCTGCTTTGTAGACTATTGCTTTAATATATACTTCAAAGTTTTGAGTAAAAAATTAAAGAAGTTATAATACATATCAATTTGATGCATAAAGGTTAAATATATCTCCAAAGTGTTGAGTACAAAGCAACTTGTATCAAGGCTGTTTTGATTATTGATCTTTGGAAAATCATTAACGTTCTTATAAAATTAACTCATGATCTCTTGTCATGTGTTCATCAAAATAAGAATGTGACATGTTTTATTCTAAGTCTCTCTCTCTCTCTCTCTCTCTCTCTCTCTCTCTCTCTCAAAAATCTCTCTCTCTCTCTCTCTCTCTCTCTCTCTCTCTCTCTCTCTCTCTCTCTCTCTCTCTCTCTCTCTTTCGTTGATATGTTTTCTTAATTCTCTTTTCTCCAGATCTGAATACTTCGGTAACTAAGATAATAAAGTACATTCTACATAAATTAGACTGTTTCTTTTTTTTTATTACATATTAGATAAATCAGCTTAAATTAAATATTTCTTTATTTTACAGTATCTGTACGATCTACTGATGAACTACCTCGAAGAGAAAGGTATCTCAAACGAATTTGCAGAAAAACTGATTGATTTGAGCACGTGCTATGAGCACACAGCCTACGTCAGTCTATTGGAGGGCTTATCAAAGTTCACATCTGGAAAGTAATTCTAGGAATTAGTATTAAGATACTAAGATAATTTGCGATTCTCATAACAATGTAGTTCGTAAGAATTGTTAATAAAATTATGTGCTGACGCGTATCTTTACTGATTAATTTCCAAAAAAACATTCAAACAAAATGGAGTATGTTAGAATCAACACAATGACAATTTGATTTTTGTTTTATTATGTAAAAAGAAAATGTTCCCTGTTATGAATAAACTAAATAATAACTGTATTAAATTAAAACTAGAATTTTTATCTCCTAGATATTTTACCAGACTTTATAGTCATTAAGGTGATTTCTTGTATTTTTTACTTCCCTTTATCTCTACTTATTCTAATGTGCTGTGCAGAATAAATTAATTTGTATTACTTTTTTATCTTAAATATTTTAATTCTTACAACATGACTTGTTATATTCTCGTTTCTTCTTTTTTTTTAAATTCAATATTTTTCATACATTTATTTTCGCTTGTTCTCAAATCACGCTTTGTCTCAAATCTCAAATAAGATATGTCCAACAATAAGAAAAGAAGATTCATGTAGATAAACGCAATCACGCGAAGGAAAGGAACTGAAAAGAAAAGCAGGAAGACAGAAAGGAAGAGGGGGTCAGCAGCAGTTCCGCGATTCGTCACCGATACGGATCGCAGGCAGCGGGATGGTAAGATGGACCAAAATGGACGCAATTGGATGAAGAGACTTGGGGGAGGCTCGTGGACACGGCGATGGCGTAGGTAGTTGTCCGCCAAGCGCAAAGTCCTTGCGACCGTCGTCGTCGCCCTCGCCTTCGCGTGAGTCCTCGTCCTGAGAATGTCGTGCCGCAACCCCGACAACCTCATGATGAACACGAGCGATGACGAGAGCTTCGACTACCTGTTCAAAATCGTCCTAATCGGCGACTGCGGCACGGGCAAGACTTGCGTGGTGCAGCGCTTCAGGTCCGGAACATTTGTTGAGCGCCACGGCAACACCATCGGCGTCGATTTCACCATGAAGACTGTACTCATAGACGGCAAGAGGGTGAAGGTGCGCCGCATTCCAGACATGCATTCGCGTCGAGCTTGAAGCTTAACCTATATGCTCCGATTCAGATTGCGTTATCAAGACAAACTTCTATAGAATTTCTTCTCTGAAATCTGTGATTATCAGTACTCCGCAATACTCTGTGTTTATGTTTTTTTTTTATTGCTAGGTTGTTTACTAAGTTTGTTTTTTATTGTTGCACTGGACTGAACTAGAATTTTCTTTGTTTCTCTTGCCAAATTTCAAACATATATCTATTTTACTTTAAGTATATACTATATAGTTCAGCTATAAAAAAACAGACCTGATAAAACGAATAGACTAACAATAAGTGTACATCATGACTCCGATTTCAATAGAAAAAGGAGAGGAAACATGAAAAAGAGTAGAGTTAAAAGATAGAAAAAAATTTGTAATTAATAAGAAATTATATAAATAAGACTTTTATAAACAGATTGCTGTGTCGTTTGTGTCTGGATTATATAGTTTAATTTGAGATTGAGCTTTCTTCTAACGGAACTCGACTGTATGCTTAAATTACAAATTTCTACATTAAATATCTTATTGAAATCCTTGAAGCAAAATCTGATAAGTTTTTATACAATCTAAAAAAATAATGTAATCTATTTGAATTCGTAGATTGTAATTATTAATACAGATAGTGATTATTAATACTTAAATCATAATAATTACTGGAGTTCTTATTCTGTTATTGACAGTTACAAATATGGGATACCGCAGGACAGGAAAGATTTCGAACAATAACTCAGAGTTACTATAGATCTGCAAATGGAGTAATCGTAGGTATGTAACTAATTGTGAATCCTTATATTTCACATTAGTATGCAATAAATTGTTTTTTATTAACATATATTGTACTATTAATTTAAAGAATAATTTAAAAATTAATTTAATAAAAAAATTAATGGGAATTATACTGTAGTTTTCTGTCAGGGCAATAGAATTGTTTTTCGTTGTATGATTTCTATTATCTGAAAAATTATATTACTATGACATTATTCTAATAAGTAATTGATAAATACTTGATTATTTTAGTTTACGATATCACGAAGCGATCGACGTTTTTAAGTTTACAACGTTGGGTGGAAGAAGTCCGGAGGTATTCATCATCACATGTGTTACTGGTATTAGTTGGTATGGTCATTTTATGTGCATACATTATAATAATTATCATGCTGCAATGATGTTGCATTGCATAATGCCTTAATTTACATGCATTTTTTGCTTTGCAGGTAATAAATGCGATTTGGAGGATTTACGCGAGGTGAAAAAAATAGAGGCTGAAGCCTTATGCCAATACTTGCCAGAAGTTTTGCACGTAGTGGAAACCTCAGCCAAAGATAATACAAATATAGATTCCATCTTTTTTTATCTGGCATCGGAACTTAAGGTAAACTCATTTTTTATATCGCGCATAAAATACTTAAATAATTTTAAAAAATAAACGCATTATTTATTTTTAGAGACGACACGATAATCGCCAGATTAGCGCGAGTGAGGAAGAAGTGGTGAAGCTCGGTGTCGGTCGAAATCTATCTTCTTGTTCGGGTTGTTCTTATAAAATATTCTAAATTCTTTGACATATCGTTCGATGCACTGGATGAAATTTTCATGAGCTGAGTGTCCAGTGATAAGATAAAAGGCAGTCAACGATTGTGATATCGCACGATTTCGTCTGCATCATAAATTTTAATGTTACTATTTTTGAAATAATAATTGAAAAATTAGAAATTAGTATGCCTCAGCATACTAATTATATAGAATATAATTATAAGAATATCGAAGAATTTCTTTAAAACATCGTATGAATCTTATCATCTTTTTACAAAAATTTCACTGCCCTTTATCTTATTGTAGACCGATACAAAGTAGACTACACACGACCAGCGTAATTCTATCCATACAACAGAAAGATATTCAGGTGCCAAATTCAAGATATTACTTTTCTATTCGCGCGGATTGGAACAGTAGCTATTATATCTAATCTCGGGAGACATGAATCTCGCAATAAAGATCTAATTTTTAGAGTAAAAGATAGATCATTTCTACTCCAAAAATTCGCTGTTCCGGGAAGAGTACATATGTATATTTTTATATGCGATTTAACAAAAACGTACAAATATACACTTGCGCACACATGTTGACATTTTACCCAATATTGCAACCTGAAGAGATCTTAAGAGTATCTAGTGCCTTAAAACGTCACATTTTCGTACGCTAAACGCACAGATATTCGTGAAGTATAATCAAGACGTTTGCAGGAGATTTTAATTGCGAGTGGTAACTTAATGTGTTTTTTTTTATTTATTTTATTTATTTGCACGTGCGAACGTTGTTATGGCGAATGTGAAGTTTGGCTTCTCAATCGCCGAGCACCAATTAGAAGCTGTAAATACTAATCCATAGTCGCATTCTCATTGTACATTTTGCGCTAAAAACTATCGTTTAATACTTGTGATCTTTGTTAAATTGAATAATTCAATAATTATTAAATAATTCGGACCTAATTCAAACATAATTTATATAATAATTCAGATTCGCATTCGACGTTGAAGGGCAATGGGAATGCGAGCAAGTATGTAGAATGCGTTTCGTTTAAACAAACGCTATTGTTATTTGTGAACAGATATAACGAATCTCTATTATTGCTTATGTAATAAATCGTAATATATTTTTTTGATACTTATGTTGCGTGTATTCTCTCGAAATACTCGTTGCGAATGCAAATTATGTTTTTGATAAGATAAAATACTAAAACCTCATAGTAAGATACGTAAAACCTTAGAAAATATATCCAAGTAAAGTGTTCTTTCGCGAATTTAGATTACTAGAGTATAATTGCATCTTTTGAAAAAAATTAGATATATATTTTAACATAAATAAATGAAAAAGACAATATTCGATCGAAGCGAATCAAAGTGAATAAAACATTTTATTAGACAAAACAAAAGAATGTACATATCCGTTTTTAATAAATTCCGTTGTTAATGAATATAATTAGATATGAAACTGTCTGAACTGTATGCAAAGAAAAGATATTGTACGAAACATAATTTTATATTAAAGCTTAAAATATTACAATTGTGCGCCGAAATAATACACAAAATACTGTCTCGCAAGACTAATCAAGTGTTTCAAAATTGCGTACACAAGAATTTAGAAGCTTGTTATAAAATAAATTTTACTTATAGTCTGTTGAGAATACTTGATGTTTTGTCTCCTTTTCGTTGTACAAAAACTTATGAAATTTTTTAAACACTTGATTAATTTTGCGAGCAATTGTACCATACGAGAAGTAATTGAAAATATTTATTATACTATATATGTAGAGACAGTTAAAAAATATATTTATTATACTATATATGTAGAGACAGTTAAAAAATATATTTTTTTTTAAAATACATGATGTTTAGTATATTGGTTTTGTTAGTTAACATGGGTTTATGTATTACGTTTGATATATTTGAGATACAAGAAGCAATTAGTTCAGCTTTGCGTAAATGTATATTGATTCCAAAGATAACTCATTCTATATTATGAATTGTAATTTGATAGTTGTTTAAATATGTTTATAGAGACAATATATAGAAACTAATTGTCTTTTAATGAGGAAGTTTTTTGCGACAAAGTCAATTTAATTATATAAATATTTATTTATGTCAACATCATTATTCAGTTTATGTGGAATTGTATGTACACGAAAGTTATTCAGACAATTGTTAATTTCAATGTGAATTAGCATGCTGTAAGTGTATATGAATAGCATATACATGCATTAATATTAAAAGGTCATCAAAATGCTAGCTAATATTCACTCGTTTTTATTGCATCAAAATAATATTGCAGATTTAACAACTATATTAAACAAGATGAAGCGAGGTAGAGAAGACAATTCTAGTTGACAACATAATTTAGATACATTACCGACGTTGAAACTGACCATAAATTCACAAAGATTAATTTGAAATTAAATCTTAGATATCACAAATGTTTAGTTGCTTGTACGTTAATTTATTCATCGCATATTGAAAGATTGGACAAGTAATATTAGCATAAATGTATAAACATTTTCTTTTTATTCTTGTATAAAAACAATCTTACGTAAGGCACTTTATAATATTATAACTTTATATAATGCTGTTTTTACATTGTATGTAAGTAGGTCTGTTCACATGGCTTAAAATTCTAAATATAATTTTTGCATTTTAAAATAGATATACATATTTGGATATTGAAGAAAGAAAAGGTGAAGATTCTGAATGCAAAAATGCCAGCAATGCGAACAGATCTAAAATCGTTGTTGTGGAAATACGAAGCTACGAACGATAATAAGTTAAATTCCGGCGAATTGTAGACATATTTGAAAAAATTTTTAATTGACAATGTAAGGAGAAAACGTTGCAAAGTAGTTATGTTTCATTTTACAAATCAACAAAGAAGCTATAATAGTTTCGATCTAAATATCCTTTCTATCAAAATATTTTCTGTTAAAATCACATAAGTGCCTGAGATTCTTATCTATACTTGATACTTGCTATGCGTGATGTATTATAATATATATAAAAATTCTTTGTTCATTATATTTCTTAAAAAATTATATGATTATAAATTGCTATTATTATTGTTACGATTTCAAAATCATATTAAAGAATAAATTTGTGATAATTAATGCGATAAGGAACAATATATTAACGTATATCGAGACAAAAAAAAATGATCGAGACTTGATTTTTTAATACGAAGACGCTTCATTCAATGATAAATAATCATATATATAATATCAGTAAAGTATGTTATCAATAACTATATATATAATTGTAAACAAAAATTTATAATCAAGCAAAACCTTAAACCTTTTATTTTACATATATATATCTTTGTAGAATAAAATTGGCTATAAACAATCCTAAACCTTGAAATCTAACACATTGATCTCATACTCTTTTGTAAGTCCTCCTGTACTGTTCATCCACCTGCGTTAAGTAAAATGTGCCCGGAAACATGTCAACTATACTACTCTGCGGAGTGAATGGCACAACATGACAATTTCGTTCTCTTGAGGCCAGAACTTCGGTGTAGTCCTTCGGGGAAACACAGTGACGTCCTTCTAATTGCGACTTGACGTAGGAAAGAGCGCTGATGATTTTCGACAAGCCAGAACCTTCGTGCGTGTCCCTCGCTATCGTCAACGAGTACAGGCTGGAGCAGAGGCCCGAGCCGTAGGAAAATATACCAACCTTGTTGCCTGCTAATTCACTTATCGGCTTTGATATAAGTAATGACACTAAACCGGAGTACACCGATGGTGTGTACATGTTTCCAACTTGATTCGCTATCAGCAAGCTGGGCTGAGTCTTTTGCTCAAAGTCCGCCTTGCTCAGCTGTATGAACATCTTCTCGATGTCCTGTTTGAAGTAAGTGTCCTCGAGCTTGGCAGCGTGGAATTTCACTGCGTCCTTGTAATTGTCGGGAATCTGATTCTCCGGCGTGTTTAGGAAATCGATAAAGGCCAGCCTGGCGAATGATTTCTGTACGAGTTTGCAGTATGGTGAATGGAAGAGCATTGCGTCAAAGTTGGTTAAAGTGACGGGGTTCTCACCGGGGCTCTTTCTCTTGACTTTTTCACGGTACAACTGATAACAGTTATCCAGAGAGCTGAGGTAACACTGGATCGACAGCTTGCCGTCCACCGTGGGATACTCGGAGCGCATGTTCGGCTTGTAAAAGTCGTAAGCGTGCCTCATGCAGGATGCTCGGAGACCACGGTCGAACACGAGTGGTGCATCCGGACCTACCAGCATAGCTATCGCGCCCGCGCCACCCGTAGGCCTGGCGCTACCCGTGGAATACACCGCGTTGTCGGCTGCAACGACCAGGGCGAATCTGCCGTCCCAGGCGCTGCTCTCGACCCACGCGATAGCGTTGAAGAGCGCGGCGGTGCCGCCGTAGCAGGCGTTGGTGGTGTCCGCGCCCTCGATGTCGGTGCAACCGTGCGGCTCAAACAGTTGCATCAGCACGGTTTTCACCGACTTGCTCTTGTCGATGATAGTCTCGGTACCCACCTCCAATCGGCCGATATCCTGCGGCTTGATTTCGTAACGTTCCAGCAGCCGAGAGGTAACGGTGAGGCACAAAGAGTTGATGTCCTCACGATCGTTACAGAAACCCATTCGCGACTGGCCCAGGCCGATCGTGTACTTGCCCGCCGACATGCCATCGTACACCTCCAGTTCCTTCTGCTCCACGTACTGCGCCGGGAAATAGACCTCTAAAGCTCGGATGCCAACGTCCTTCGGCCACATCTTGATCTTGGATATGATGCTCCTCCTCTTTTGAGATCTATATAGACAGCCTGTCACGCTCGAGTCTGTTGATTGATTGATTCTGATTAATCACTGTGTTATTCTCTCTCGCGTGATACGCAAGTACCTGACCCTATTGAACTTACCACTATATAGCAAACCGCGTAGCCCCAAGCGACGTGCTTTCGCGATGTCTGGAGTAATCGTGCTCAAGTAAAAATTCTCCGTTTAGCGTTCACCGATAATGATGATGACAAGTTATGAGTCGAGACAACATACGCACACACACACACGTATACGTATACCCGCTTGCTCGTCTTCGCCGAATTCAGGTTAGAAGTGAAACTCCGCTCGGCTCGGTGAAAATCCCGGTCGTCGCTTTCAATTGCGTGCTTCGAAGCCTTCGAAGCGCGTCGCACCTTCGTTTCGTTAAGTCGGCCGGTCGGCAGCTCGTTCGCTCACTCACTGCCTCGAACTCGTCCTCTGCGCCTCACGTGGTTTCCACGGTGTTGACGAAGACGTTCGCACGCAACCAAGCTGACCAGGCTCTCGCGAAAATCGCGAGCAAATGCGGCGCTCAGCCGCCACGCGCGACAATATAACAATTGTACAGCCGGTGCCGCCAGTGCCGCCACCGGCCGCCGAACTTTGATGGTGGGAGAGGACAAAGGTTCTCGTCGCTGACGAACAGAGTTGGATTAGAACTTATGCCTGCTCATGCCATTTTTATTAAATTATTTTAATTAAATCTTTGCTGCCCTTAAAATGAGACTTTGCACGGCCAATAATACTGTCAGTGGGCGGAGCTTTCCAACAAGAGACAAATAAGGCTGTGGTCAAAGTCTCGTTACGAATGGTTTAGTAAATTTGAAGCGTTTGATGGATCATTTAGAAGAAAGAATTTTATAAACTGATTAATTAAAAAACGCTTCGAAGCGTTTGCAGTATCGCGTTGATCATACCCACGTCAGATAACAGTGAATTATTACGTCCTTGTTGTTCGCTAATGTTAAACAAAGATGAAATGATCACTGTGTTACACAGTGTTGCTCAGTGTTGCTTGTGATAAGTTCATGGTATAAACAAATGCTGACAATATTATTGATCTTGTGTATAGTTAATTGTTAGCTCGAGACACTACCGTGTCTCCTGTCAGTATAAACGAATATTGACAATATTATTAGTTTTATGTAATTAGTATTGATGGATTGATCTCTATGTATATAGAATACTGACGGTGATCCACATGTCACGTATTGTATTAGGATTAATGCCACAGTGTGCTGTATATAGATATTGTTCGTAAAACTATAAAAATGAAATATATTATCGATAATGCTGATTATCTAAAAGGTTCTAAATATACTAAAAATATTGATGCATACTGTCAGTATTACTGATTCAATATTACTGATCCGTTATTGATCGTGTAGGATCACCTTTATTTAAAGCAGAAGCACGGAGTCTTACACAACATATATACATATAATGTGCATGAGAAAATGAATCAATCAAAATCTTTCACTTTTTTCCTTTTTATGAAATAAAATACTGATTGGTTGATTTGTTTATGCTTCATGCGTTATGCAAGAATCTGTGCTCCCTACTCAAGCCTCAAATATAAATTAATTTAAATTCACACCCCCCAGCGGATTCACAAGGAATATAGCAAACATAATACAAATAAAATATAAATAAAAGTTCAGATAAGGCTAATGAGAGTCATACGCTGTATTGTAAGAGCGGAGAGATAAGAGAAGCAGATAATCCTCAGGTGTTGCTGGTTATAATGCTTCTTCAATTTATTTTGAACGTTTCAACTTCTTTTGGAATCTTCCTCAGCGAATACAAAATCATAGATTTCCATTGATCTCTCAATTAGCCTTATCTAAACTCTTATTTATATTTTATTGTTTAAGATCGAGAGTCCTTATTTATATTTTATATTTACATATTAATTTTAATTGTTTGGAATATAGCAAAATGTTATATTTTCAATATTTCTGAAATGCTTAATCATAATTTTAATATTGCAAAAATATTTTTCAATTTAAGAAACTCTTAAATATAGAAAAATATAAATTTCTTTATATTATGTGTCATTATATTTTTCTTTTTTTTTTGGTATTAAATTCAAAATAAAATGTTTTATGAATTACGCATATTTAAATAATAATTTAATTGAATATCCTATATTTTCATATATTGGATTTTAAAAAGAAATTTTGCTTGCAGCGCACACTGAGAAAAAAAGTTGCTGTTTCAAAAAAATATTAGTTGGTACAATTAAATGTAGCCGTCACGGACTGTCAAGCAAATATTTGTTAATTCTAACAAATAACATGTTTTAAATTACAAGATTTTGTTAATCTAAATATATAAATATTTGAACTCTCTCTAAATAATCATTATGAATTAAACGCATTTAGTCAAGTTAACAACTTTTTTTCTCAGTGCAATGGCTTTCCTCTTTAACAAATTTCTGGATTCGTCTAAATTAATCAAAATTTTGTTAGATTATTGCTTTCGATAGGCAATTTTTTCAATCATTCACGTCTGATAAAAACTGATAATTTTTTAAGAAATTCTTTTAAAAAATGCTTCCTCACGCCCTAAATTTGCCGCATAGCTTAGATTAGCTTAAGCATTGTATAATAATGTCATTGCTAACGGAACTTGCAAATTTCGCGAAGACTTCGGAGTTTCGCAAATTTGCATGACAATTTACTGACGGTAAATTGTGACATTCGCAGTCGGCTGACAATAGGCGGAATGCGAATTTGCGCGACCATAACGCGCCGAAGTATGTACAATGTATTATATACATATACTCCGAGCGAATACTCACGAACAGTTTCACGTTCCATTCCCTATGGATTGATTGGACTGGATCAGCAGGTCAAGGAGTCATGCTAATATAATATAAGACCCTGAAAGAATTTAATATTAGAACAGAATTTAGGAAAATAAAAATTAGAGAGATTAAACGTAAATTAGGGAGATTAAACAACTAACACGACACAAATAAAAAAATATAGTTTTATTTATAATATATTTATTGTGTGTTACGTTCAATCTTTGTTCCTAATTATTTTATTTCTCTCAAAATTATAATTTTTCCAAATAAAAAATTAGAAGAACGGCAAATACGAATCAGGCGTGGTACTCGGCGCGCAAAGATAAATTAATAGAAATCGATTAAAAATTGATATTTTTAATTTTCTAATACTTAATTTATTAAAAATTGACAAGAACAAAGGATTCTTAATTTCAAAAACAATATAAAGAATATGCAGGGCATATAAGAGTCAAATTTAAAAATTATAAAACGTGAAAATTCTGGCCAGATGAATGTTTCACAAAGAAACAAGAATTGCTTGCAAATGGTTGAACGACCGGTCGTTTGGAATTTCTCGAAGTTTTGGTAAACAATCCAAATTTAAATAAGATTAGATGAATTATACAATAATAAAAAACAAGCAAATATGTTACTCTGGTAAAAAAAACTCATCGAACTGGCGAAACAATTATATTTTGCATGTTGAAAATATATTCGTCAAAATAATATTAAAAATCAGTGTGATAATTTATTATAAAAATGTACAGTAGTCAGAAAATGGAATAACAATATCACGGTCAATGTAGAAATAAATTGGTCAAGAGATAAAATTAAAAGTGTATGAAATTAAACGTATATAATCGAGGAAAGTCGCCGGTAATGACATAGGTTTCCTAAAGTGACACCCCTTTATTTCTCAGAAGCTAATTACTGCACTTTATTAATACTAAGAAAATAATGATCTGTTTAACTAATTAAAGAAGTACAAATTCATAATTCGTGTATTTGTGGCTTGTTTCTATATATCAAATCAGTTAAAAACAAATTCTACGAATACTAATACGAAAATAAAATTCATACGATTTTCTTTTGCAAATGGCGTATTTAAATAATAGTGACTATATTATTGATAATATTACGTCATTTTAAATGCTTGTAATAATAATAAATTTATTCACTTCAGCTTAGCCAAGAAGGGGACTTGGTTACAATAATTCTACTACATTCACTCATCCATTCCCTCATTTACACACTCCGCTTAACCAAGTCCATTTTAAATGCTTGTAATTTCCTAAATCAGTTTTTATTTATATTATTTTTTTCTCTTAGTTTTTTCATAATACGATTTTAAATTTAAAATTGGGGTGCAGCGTAAACCGCCACACCTGTCTGTAAAACAGATCATGAGCTAACTAATCTTTATAATGTTGCTTTAGAGCGTACAATGTTGCTTTAGAGTGTACAAAACTCTTGAAAAACTATCGCGTTACATATTTGCACCAGCATAAAGTAAATATGCACATAATTCAATAAAAATGTTTTATAACGAAGTGAAAAGATTCTGGAACATCTTATATACATTTATTTGTATAAGGTACTTTATTCAGATAATTCCTGCAAAAAGAAAAAGAATAGGAACACGAGTATTAGCATTACTGCCTATGTGTCAGTTTTGGAGCTCATATTGTCAGACGTTCATTTTTACTTATTATCTTATAAAAAAATTAATTATTGCGACATTGCAAACAGTATTATAAATATTGCTTATACTGTCTGATGGAAGATATTTTTTAGTTTGTACTTATGTTTTTAAAGTTTTATTTTTACCTTTTTGTTTAAGAAATATTGTCTACGCTGCACCCCAATCTAAAAACAAAGTGGTATGTCGGTATTGGTGATCTTCCTTTATTTTTGGTTGCGTTAGCCAATCGAAATTCTATACTGACATTGCGAATAGGCTAACACAACCAACAATTGGTTGCAGCAACAAAAAATTGGCTGTTACCACTTAATGCCATGCCATATTTTACCATCCAATTTGCTGCAACAGCCAATTTTGTTTTTCAATGTAACAAAACACGTGTGCATGCAAAAATAATATAAGATCATTCATGTCAAACAAGATATATGGTTAATGCAACAATTTTTTATTCAATTAAACTATACCGTAATTTACTTAATAAATTGTTCAATGTTGGTTAATAAAAATGATTCAATTTTATTTAGTTGACAGGACTACTATCATTTGGAAGTCTTCAAAAAAAATCATTTAACAGCATCGTATATTTATTTGAATAGTCTCACGGAGTCAACTAAATGCGTTTATATGAAACATATGTATATATTTTATTCTTTTAAATGCGAGGATTTGTTTGAATGAAACTATACCTTTATTATGTGAAATAACGTTTTTATAAATTATATATATTTAAGACAACCAAATGTTTTGCCAAATAAGTATATATTCTACATTGTCTAGACGAATTCTTAAGTAAGACTAACCCAATCAATATTAATTGAAGTATATGAGAGGCTTAAATATTTAATTACTTTAATTGTGCATAATTTGGAAGAAACATTTTTCACAAAATACAATTTAATTATTTGTTGAAAAGTAAGCCTCTCGTACACTTCAATTAATGATGAATATTGAGTCAATTTTACTTAATATATTTATATGTATGCTATAAACGATTAATAATGGATTGGGTTAGTCTTACTTAAGAATTCGTCTAGACAATGTAGAATATATACTTACTTGACAAAACATTTGGTTGTCTTAAATATATATAATTTATAAAAATTTTATTTCACATAATAAAGGTATAGTTTCATTCAAACAAACCCTCGCATTTAAAACAATAAAATATATGCTTTATTTAATTAAACGCATTTAGTTGACTATTCAAATAAATATAACGATGCTAGTAACTGATTTACTTTTAAAACTACTAAATGATAATAGTCAGCCAAATGAAATAGTTGAATCATTTCTATTAACCAACATTGAATAGTTTGTTGAGCAGACTGCGGTTAAATTCGATTAAATAAAATTTGTTGCATTAAACAAATCTGCAAACGATTAAATGTATTTAGTTCGTTGAACAAATTTTTTTTTCAGTGTGTGAAAGTGCTACTTTTATGTAAAAATAACTTGTCGCTTTAAATTTAAGCGGTATTTTTACAACGTATAAACGACAAAAAAGTTTCATGCGAAATTACAGAAAAAAATCGAATTTTATATTTATTGTGTGATTACTGTAGCCAGAATCTGTATATTTAACGCGTTAAAAAAAAAAAGATGGGCGAGGCAAAGAGGCTAGGTCTGCTCGCTTTTATATTTTACATTTTGTATGTGAAATTCCATGTTCAATGGAATTCCAAAAATACATATTGCATGTGAAATTAATATAATCTGTAATTTTTCCTGTAGGCTGCAATAATACATATTTATATGCTGGGTCGAAAAAAAGCCCAACATAATCATATAATTTCACACAAACATTTTTTTCAGTGTAAGGTCTGACTATGAATACGGATAATAAACTTCGCTTAAAGTTAAAGTAAAGTATCGTTGGTGCAATCGGACCTTACTCGTACACGTCCGCCGTTACGAAGGAACGGCCGTGAACGTCGCCCTCGGCGAAGCAACAGTAACAATCGCGTATCTATTATATAGTGATGCAATCTTTAGGAAAAAAACAACATGTATACGTGCTTTTAAAGTACATGTGTTTCTGTACATGTATTTTTAAAGACGAATTCGTTGACAGACTATAATATATTTTTTTTCCCCTTCTGCCTCGACGATTATCGATAACCTTTCTTGCGTAATAAATATGGATAGAAAAAAAAGATAGAAAAAAAATAAATTTCGCATGCTTCATTTTATATTTTTACTTCTATTATACATTGACAAGATAAGCGGAAGAGTTACGTGTGCCGTTTAAATGGCAATTTACTCATCAGTTCTAGTAATTAACTAATCTGTGCATTGAGCTATCCATTCGTTTTCCTTCTTTTTATTTTTAAACGGTTCCGATTTCCTGCACTTCTAGAATTTGTTTCTTGTTATCGGACTTTTTTAGTATTATTTTTCTATTTTTTTCTCATACATCTGATTACGTATCGCGTTTTAAGAAAAAGTAGTGCAGTTACGAGAGACTCATAGAATTATACCAGTTTCTATCATAAATTAATTTTAATCTTGGCTCAACTATAAATAATTCTCAACTAAAATAATTCTTTATCTCTTTCTAATTCTAAGAATTTTTAAAAAGGTAAAGAGAATAAGTTGAACTGAGATTATTACAGTTAACGTCAGAACCTGAATTGCACTTGGTGAATTATGCGTAACAAAACAATCATAATAGTGACTATTCGTATGTGAATGATGCATGAATGAATGTATAACACAAGTGCGGACAATGCATATTCAAATGCAATAAAATTGTTTTATGACGATCATAAGCAAATATATATACTCGATAATACGTTTGGAAAATCCAAAATATGATTAGAAGCCGACAGTATAATCACTCGATAATAGACTTCAAACTTCGAAATTCTAATATCTATTTCTACTAATTACGTATAGTTTAAAGTTAATCTCGTTTTAACTTTTTATTTTTTTCTAGTTCTAAGAGAATTAGATTATTTTAAAGTTTTAAATCTATATTAGATCTGTTCGCGATGTTTGCACTTTTTGCATTCAGCAACTTGGTTTCTTTGTCTCTTCAATGTCCGCATATTTATCTCAATTTAAATGTAAAATTTTTTAGTATTTCAAGCAATGCAAATAGACTACCTGTTGCTAGAAATGATTGATAAAACATACCCAGATTATCTGCGTCGTCCGGATTTCAAACGTTCTTTTTTTTCTTTCATCATAGCGTTTTTCACTGATAGAGCTGGTGCACTTTATAAAGCCGTTGTACGCAAATCGATGTAAAGATTGAATAAAAATATAGAAACGAATTAAACCGCGAAATTCTCAATTTTATTGTACTATTTAATAAAATATATATTGGATATTTTATTAAAATTGAAATATTTCACTTTTACGTTCAGATTAGATTACAACAGCTTTAATGTGCACTGACAATGAGTTCTGCCAGTGAAAAACATTGTTAGAATATTGCGTGTTCGCTAATTTTTGGAAAAAAATTCAAAAAAGGCAACTCTCCCAGTGATGTCCTAAGAACATTTCTTGGAGAATTGTGTCGTGTGAGAACACGTCGGTGTCTTACGGAGATTGAAGACTAGTGAGAATTGACATGCGAACTAGAAGATGAATTGACTTCCTTATTATTAATTTATTATTTTAATATTATTTATTATTATTTTAATATTATTTATTATTATTATTAAAATTCAACTTTCGAGGCGCCAGCTCGATCATTGACATGGGACACGAGGAATAACATGCAATAAATTGTTATGTATAACTTTTTTTCCTTAAGTCCTGAAATCTGTCTGTCTTGACATTTTAAGAATAACAGATAGAGGTAAATAGATTGATAGATATTAATACATGTTATTCAAGATGTTCTTTTTTGTGCTAGCACATCCTTATTTTGTAAAAAATAATTAATAATTATGTGGCAATTGAGAAACATCATAAAAAATAATAAAATAATTCCTGATATAATACATAAATTTCTTAGCTATTAAAAAATACCGGCAAATTTTGATGACTGAGAAATGTACTATTATTTAAAAAATTATTTTACATTTCTACGTGACATATCGAACAGATATTTCAGTTTGTCGCATATTTTACAAGGTTCAAGATTACGAAATTATGAGATTATGAAATTATCTTTAAGTAAAAACAAAAAACTTAAAAAACATAGCAATTATAATTTATTGCAAGTCGTTTCTCGCTTCTGACGTTATACAACCAGATGTCTCAAAATAGCCGAGCTTACTATTTAACCGCAAAATTGCTTAAAATAAGATAACTAGTTATGGTCCCTGATCTGTTCTCTTCTTATTTCTTTATATGCACTGAGAAAAATATTCTAGTTGTACTAACAAAAAGTTGCACTAACAAGAAAGTATAAATAAAATTAATTGTTATATGAATTATAATTCTGGTCATTGTTATTAAATTTTTCATTATCTCAATACTAGAATATTTGATAGATTTAACTGTTTGATTTGTCCTTTCTGGTTCAAATCAGACACTAGTTAAATCAAATTTAAAATTTATCGAAATTTATCAAAATTTCAATTAATATAATAGAACTTTTTCAATTGCGAAACAACAAAAAATTAATAGTTCTATCTATATATTAGTCAAATATAGATGTTAATAACAATAAGTTAATGGACGATTTATTGAAATCGCTCCAACTCGATCAGCAATTTTGTTTTTGTTTTCGATTAAAATCATGACCCTCTGGGAGTTTGATTTGCTTTGCGTAAAAATACTCATTGTATTTATATCTGTTCATGAATGTTAATACCAAAAGACAACAGCGAAAAAATCCTTCTCTCTAAGTTCGCAAATCAGTTTTTGCGTCTCTCGAGTTCGCGGCGAGAAACGTGTACGAGGCCGGATATAAAGAACACGGCATAAAAACGAAGCTAATCACGAAGGCAAAGAATTTCGCCCGTCGAAAGGCACGTGCACATGTGCGTATGTATGTACGCGTGAATCACACACGTGTGCAAATATAATAGCTATTTAATATCCAGGCGGTCTCCATTTTCCACTACACACACCGTTCTTCGGCGGCTGGCGTTGAGAAATAGTAAAAGCAGGCCGGAAGAAGGAATTCCTAGAATGCAGGCCTTCTCTGATGACCTAAGATCAAAACTCGACTTCCTTCCCCCTTCCCAACTTTCGCTGTTACTGAAAATATTTCAGATATAAATCCATCTTATCTTACGCTTGAGAGAAAGTCCAACTTTATCATTCAACGAAAATGCGATAAGTACAAGCAACTCGAGTTTTTTTATACTAATCTTAGCTTATTTTACAAAGAACTTTGTAATAGAAAAATAAATAAAGATATAACAATGAAAAGTTTGCCTCTTTATATTTTCTTAAATCTATCTCGATTTATCTGGTAATCAATCTTACTTTGGACTTACATTTTTCATTTACTAACACAAGTCGATACAGTATCTTTCTGTCTTACTCATGGAATGTCAAGATAGATATAACGTTTGTATCGATTAGTCATGTGGAAAACATTTTTTAATACCCGCTAACGACTTCGTTGGAATAATTTGGAAAACTGTTATAGATATATTAATATGTATTATTATTAATATTATTAATAGTATATATTATTATATTAATATATACTATTTTTTTTATATATAAAATTATAATAGTAAAACGGAGCAAAATTACTGAGTTTTTGTTTCTTGTATTTTCTTAAATTTTGTTCATTGATAAATGCTCGTTTCTACCAATGTAGATTAACTTTAATCTTAGTTCAACTTATTCTTCATCTTTTTCTGATTCTTAGAACTAAAAAAAGATGAAGAGTTAGTTGAACCGAGATTAAGATTAAACTACATTGGTACAAACGGGTATAAGTAATCAATTTTACTTTAATATCCATTGATTACATATCATTATCATTTGGAAAATTAAATTACTTTCACAAGAATATTAAATAATAAAAGTTAGGCTCACATACACAATATTTAACATGCCTTTTTATACGTCCTTAAAATAAATGCATTTCGATAAGAAAATTATAATCGTTGAAGTTTGTTGGCGATAACAGACTTACGCATTTGGCGTAAGATTCTTGTGACCACAAAAAATTCCTATCTTATTATCGAGCTTCTTTCTGTTTGCTGATTGGAAAATTCAAAGTTTCATAGAAAATTCTCCCATAAGAATTAATCGATTGGACTATCGTTGTACTAAGGTAAACGTTCTACTGACCGGACATGTATCTATGTGTGTCCGGACACTTACACAAAATTTATTAATATTATTAATCTCAAATGTTTTTAAATTCAATATTATAATTTAATTGTAATTTTTAAATATAATTAAATTATAATATTGTAATATAAAAAGAGCATTTGTGAGATTAATAATAATAAATTATGCGTAAGTGTCGGAACATAGGTACATGTCCAGTCATTGGGACGTTTATCTTACGTGAAATCAGTGGGAAGGCTCGCGGAGATGTAAAACGGATGATCACCCTGGTTGTTTTATATGATTTTATATATAATTTACTTGGATACATATTCTAAGGTGTTCGTCGCGATACAATAGTGTGTCGTTATTACAACTGGTCTACGATTAGCAGCGGCAGCTTTCGTTTTCGTCTGGCACGGCAAAATATATAATTTGTTTCGTCTATCTACCCCCCTCGCCTTTATTTCTTAATCCCTTGCCCACGTCACTCTCTTAATTTCTTCCCATCCTTCGTCCCGTCCCGAAGCGAATGCAATCGCGATGACCTTATGAGTAACCATTTAAAACCGTATTACAAGCATCGTCCATAGAAATACACATAGTTTATCGATAGCCCTAGAAACGAGGTTCCTTCCCCGTCCGGCTCGATGTCGTCCTCGGCGCGGCTGCAAAAAGAAGCGCGATCAGGCGACAATTTGTGCGATAATTAAGTACAATCAACTGCCTATCCCCGCCAAGACCTGCAAAGCGACGACAAGATTTTCCAGGTGAAACTTATAGGGAGAATACGACATTGAATAGAAAGTGTCAAAGCGCTGAACGGATTTAAAAATTGTAACGTGGTATTTAAAAAAATTTAATTTATGGAGATTTTATGAAATTAAATATTAATCGTTGTAGTCAAACAACATAGATATTTAATTATGTTGTTATTGTTATGATGGTCCTCTTTTAGCAACAAGTTCCGATTTTTTAAATTTTTCAAATCGGATTTGTACATAGTTTTTCTTATTATAATCGTTTAAATAGCGTACATTCATTGAGTTTAACCTGGAATGCCCTGTATAATATCGTGAATTTGAGGCTTTTGATCCTTCGCGACTTGCCGATACGAAATATCTGAAAGAGACATACATGAGAATCTAGTTTCTCTATCTCTCTTGTTCTTCGATTTTTGCATGTATTTGCAACCTTGAATCTTCCAATTTAATTCTAGATCCTTGAATTCCATTCCCAGAATGTTCAGATGGATCCCAAAGTTTTGGCTTTCTTGAATTCCCAATTCCAAAAGTACACGGATTCTTAGAATCTGCCTCGCGGATCCTGGCGATGCCCCAGTCAACAGTGCGAATCTCCACAAGAGATGAATAAAGACATCAAGAAAGTGACATTGTCTTCCTATCTCTTAGACGTCTCTCGGGGCGTTCTCGCATCTCTCAGGCTCGTATTTTGAGTTCCCGCTGGCACTAAACGCAATTGTTTGCTTTCGATCGTTCAATTAACGCGCGTCAGATGCGAACGGGAGATTGGCTAAACGCGCTCGAGCCGGCGAGCCTAATTAGAAAAATGCGTACAAAATAGGAATGTGGCGTACGCTCGTTTCCCCACCCCCGTGAGATGAAGAAAACGGGGGAAGCATAGCGCGGTAAAATGGAACACGTTGCAGAGAAACTAATAGATAATCGCGTCGAAAGACAATTTTTACTGGCCTCGGTATCGTTTCGTTGATCTGTCCCTTCCAGTTATAATTATTTTTTTTTTTTTACGTTACTCAATACGAAATAAATATATTTGCATTTCACGCAGAAAAAGAAGAAGACATAAATAGTAGGAAGTGTAACTAGAAAGAACAGATCTTTAATGAGATCGAATAATAAATTACGTGTCGTCAGATACGCCAAATCGTTAAGGAAATCGACTACTCTCGGATTTTTCAAAACATCCGTTGACGAATTGATAAATGGGTTACTCCTGAACCTTTCAAACGTACCTAATTAAGTGATCTTCCCGGGGATAATACCGTGTGCTTCATCTCGCGGTAATCAAAAAAACCGCTACAGCGTTACAAAATGCTCACTCCCTCGCTCGTCTTGGCACAGAAGTAACTTAATTATCTTATATCCTAAACATATCGACACGGACGGATTCCAGACGGCGCGAATGTAAACATTTACCATCTTAAATATCAACGGCACATCGATAACCTGTAATTGCATTTTTAAGTGTTCTCGAACATTTCTCAACGTTCCTTTATCGATAGTACGTTCTAAAGGGATATTGTAAATAGATATTCAATCCGCTTAGTTCTATATTTTTTCAACGGCCTGCTGTAATTAAGAAATAAAGAAATTTTCGTGTGAAGAAACTTATAATATAAATAGTTTTAATAATAATCTTAAAAAGTTACAATACTCCTCGTTTGCATTGTTGTACTGATCTGCTACAATTAGCTCTAAAGCTGTAATTATTTAGAAATTATTGTTCAGGAAGTAACACTTCAGCCGCGGTAAAGAAAAAGATTCAAGCGGCCTTGATGCACGAAAAAGGAAGAAAAAGCGCACCGTCTCGAATCGCGGTAGTCTAACACATCTAGATTTATTATTTATACAATTATCCGTTCTTATCGTAATCGTTCTTTCGCGCCTGTCGCAAGGCGTGATTTACGTGTACATGTACATGAATTAGACTTACATTTACGCTTCCTTTCGCTCTTTATTTATACATAAATATATATATTTATATAATATATGGCCGCTGTTTTTGTGCGATATCATGTTCAGCCTCCCTCTGCGGCAGGAGATGCTATTCGCATAATAATACAATAAAAAGTATATCAATGATTTTTTTCTTACAAGCTAATTTTCTTCGACTTATTAAAGATTGATCCATTCGAATTTTTTTAATTAATTGTAAATTTCTTGTTTGTATAAAGTCAGCCACATAATAATACTTAATAAGTCTTCACGTGTCATATATATATATATAATCTTTGTAATTTTTTTAACGTCTGAATTTCAATACTTTACTAAATTGTACAAAATTCTCTTAACAAATTAATTCAAGAAATATTATATCCTTGAATGTATGAACATTTTTTTTAGATTCTTGTTCGTAACTTGATAACTATTAATGCCTTGATATTTCCAAAAAGAATTCAAAGTCACCGAGAAAGCAAAGATACCTAAAACATTAAAAATATCTTTAAGTATATAATTTCATTTGTATATTATATACAAATAAAATTATAACTTTATGATGACTTGATTTTTAATAAAGTATCATAAGAGCAAATAATTCAGAGAGAAAAGTATAAATTCAGTTACACATACTTGTAAAATTATAATTTAACAAAGTGATCAAATTCATCATATTCGGCGGAAGTATCTAATGCTCTTGTCTCTGGTACTTCAAGATATGAAATGCAAGACGATCTATTTTCCTAAGTGGGAGATAATGATATGACGAATATCCTCGAACTCTGTCCAGTCGTAAAACTAACATACGTATAATCATAATCGGCGGAGGGCGGCGAACATGACGCTCTCGTTACGCAGAAAGATACACAAGCTTAAACGGAGCTAACTCGCGCCGAGGAAAGTACGAAAGTTACGTTCTCCAAAAAATTACGTCTACGTGGATTTCTTTTTGTACAGTTGTTATCATGAAATAAATGATGATCGCGGTTGAACTGATGAAAGGATGATTGTGCACATCTCCAGTTCTCTTTTCCTTTTCTTTCCTCTCGAATACCAGACAGGAAACACGAAAGAGCGCAGGCAGATGCATTCTATCGTAGCAAAACCTACTCTTTCATTCTGTCTGTAGTTTTGCACGAATTAGGTATTGCGAACAATGAAACATTCACGTGAATCTCAATGCCCAGGATGAGCCGTATCAACGTGGATACCACAGCTGCTTCGCAACCAATCAATCTTATGTTCAAGATCATATAATCCTTTAATGTTCGCCGAGAATATGACCAGATCATCGGTTTTTCCGTTCGCAGATCCCGTATATCAAGCGTGAATCAAGCCTACGTTGATCGGAACTACCTAACTCGTACTCGTCGTAAATATATCATCGGTAAATAACGTGAAAGTACGACAGCCACGCCGAAATCAGGTTGTTCCTGCCTGCTCTCTTTCTTGCTGACTGTTTCTTGCCGATCAACATGATTAAAAGAGGCCCTTCTTCTTGTTCTTCTTATCTTTACCATCAACAGCCCTGAAAGGAGAATTTTTATATCAAGATTATTGTTTGCATCGCACAAATCCTAGTTGTACACCGATCGACGCTTTCTGATAATCGGCATATGCGTGACACGGGATGTTCGATGAAGAGAGTGAGGACGAAAGAGGAAGTGATCTTGATGAAGTCTGGTGCAAGAACTTTTGTCCTCGATTATCTCCGTATATATGATGTTAGAAAGTTAAATTCAATTAGCATAAAGAATAATTTAAAACACAGGAACGCTGATGTATGCATGACAATTACACTAATTCTTTTCAAATTGCGTCTTTTTCATATAATTACGTGAGAAATTCGCATGATAGTGAATATTTTAAAACGTTCAAAAATAATATGATTATATACAGATATATTATTTTATACATTTCTCTTTGTATTGCATAAGAAAAATTTATTGTTCTTTTCTCTTTGCATGACCCTACCTTAGATTTCGCGAAAAAATTTATTTATTTAATGCCTTATATTTCACTACGGACATCCTAGAAAAATGCAGAAAATCGAGATCCGAAAACGTCGACAGTCTCAACAAAAATTTCTAGAGCGAGACGTGACTCGTAACATACCGTTATGGAAAATTGTTATGCCTATTGTTATCGCCGGTTCGCAGACTGTATGCAAAATAAATATCTTGCGAATGAAAAATCTATTCATGCGAAAACCATGCTTCGAACCCATCCTCTGTTCGCGACCAGGGAACAACATGCTGATCTCACGTGTGTATCCAGAAATCAAGTCTCGCGTTTCCGCTTCGTGCTTCGTTGCTTCTGACTTTTGTTTAACTCTCTTCCGCGACAGATATCACGTTCGTCTTTTCCACGGATACAAAGATACGAAGTCGTTTGTATCTTACGATATTTGAACTCTCTAACGTTTTATATAAAACTGCAGGTACATATGCACACCGAGAGTACGTTACCATATCGTCATTTTAAATAAAAGTCCCTCGAGGGAAAACGAGAGAAAAGAACGAGACGAAAAAAACGCGAGTAAATTTAGAAAGATGTTCTGTTTCAAAATCCGTTATTTACTCGCTTTGATTCAAAGTTGAATTTGATGTGAAATGTTTTATGAAAAATTTTGCGTAAAATATTTTATGAAAAAATTAACTGTATAAAAAACGATTTAAAATGACGATATGTGATAAAACTGTAAAAACATTATATGCACATGGCAGACTATGGAACATAACCAAAAGCGATAAAGGAAAATTGCGTTCATTTCTCACGAATTTTCACACTTTTAAAAAACATTTACTTCCTTTTTTAAAGTCCTATTGCGTGAATCACAGTCGCAATTTTCCCTCGTCGCGTCGCAAACATTTCGACAAGCTAAATAATCGCAACGAGAGGATTGAAAACGGTTAGTAACGGTTTTAGGTAAGCATTGCGTTTATTTGCAAAGAGATAAAAAAAGATTATCAATTACGAAATTAACAATGTATAATTTGCGAGTGATTATTAGTAATAGGCGGTTATATCCTCTACCAAGCTGTCTCTGCTTCCTCTCTTTGGGATCGATTCTCCGCGATTCGGAGAGTCTCGTCAGTCCGACGAAACGGAACGTCAGATCGTGTGCGAGCGATCTAAATTACGAGCGTGTACTTTTGGGCAATTACGAGTGATAAACAGGAAACGAATGTGTAAGAGTATAAAATCAAACGTATGAGACACCGACAGCTTGCTGAGAGTTTACAATCGACTTGAGACTTTACAACCGCGAACTTACGAGGTGGCCGTTTATGTCAACCCTTTACCGCGTGTCTCTCGTGATCGGCACGTTTTCTTCGGTGATAAAAATATTCGTCGAACGTTGAACTTCTCTCGCGACTCTTCGAGAGACCAGTCTGCATACACACACACACACACACACAGGCCTGTTCTTTTTCCGTACCCCACTCTCTAAAATCTTTGGAGTAGAATCTAATTCTAAAGAGTGACAAAAAGTGACGAATGAGTTAGTGTTGAAAAAAGTGACTCAATCATCAATTTTTAAGAGTGAGATTTCACTCTTCAGAATTAGATTCCACTCCAAAGATTTTAGAGAGCAGGACTGAACTTCTTGCACGGTTTACCTTTTGACTTTTTCTTTCAGCTCAGTATCGTTTTATTGGCGTTGCATAGTTTTTCTTTACCACGTACACTCTAAATTTCTTACAGTGAAATCTCACTCCAAGAAAGTGAAAATACAACCACCCTTGAAAAAAAGGTGAAAATATTTCACTTTTTGAAAGTGACAATTTTCACTGTTTTTAGAGAATTTTCACTTCAAAGGAATGAAACCTCATTCCAAAAAAGGTGAGATTTCACTCTAAAAAAGAGTAAAGATCGTTACTTTTTTTCAAGGATGATTGCATTTTCACTCTCTTGGAGTGAGATCTCACTGCAAGAAATTTAAAGTATATAATGTTTACGCAATGACAATATATCAATACTGTCGTTAATTAAGAGTTACGGAATCGAGGTACTGAAATATAGAAAAAGAACAAGCCTCTCTTAGAGGATGAGAGAACTTTTCCAAGAGCTTTGTAATTCTCACAACGTTTCTACTGCGCTCTCGACAGACGGGTTTAACTTACCTTCGCCACGCCACGATATCTCGTGAAATATTATATATATTGACCTGGCAAAAGTCAGGAATGCAAGAAATGTGTACAGCCCGTTTGTCGTGAGCAACAATACGGCCGTGCCTTTGCTAGCATCAACAATTCGAGAACATTCCAACAAATAGCGGCACGAATACCTAAGTATGATCGGGAACGAACGTGACACGGATGTGTGATGCGGCAACCACACTGTCGACAGGAAGAAGAGGAGGGGTCGATTATGGCACGCGATGCGGTAAAGGGTTAAAGTGTACATGTATGTGTGTAAAACGTGTTGGACATGAGAGTATAAAAAATGACGCTCCTGCTCGAAGGCGAGTGACATACAATTTTGCGCCTCTTTACATACAATCTCGAAGTTTATCAAAGTTGAAGTGCCAAAAATACGTTGCTAAATGTACATATCGCTAATATATATATATGTATATATACTTAATAAGTCGTGTGCGCTGCGTATCGCCCAGACCGCGATTTACCGGAGCGCAAAAGCCCGAGACTCCGCATTTGTGTTTATGGTATGGCGAAGAAACGCGCCGAGGAAATGACGCACGAGATTGGCGTATGCGAGCAACGAATCGCGCTTGAGATGTACATTGCGTGAAATACGTAATTCACAACGAAGAAATTTAGAATGAAAATGGTATCCGGGAAAACGAGGAAACCAGCCGGGACGAGTTTGCGTCGTGAAGGAAGTTTGAAATAGAATTCAACTTAGCAACAGAACTTTCTTAACTTTCTAGACCAAAACTTTCTTAACTTCAACCTTCAATGATAAGTTTCTTTCAATTTGCGGTATTTCTCGTTCTTACGATTAATTTACTTCTACTGAGATACTGCAACTCTATTAAATATCAACTCGAACTTCCATCAAAGTAAGACTTGCAATGACTTGCATTTTAGCATTAAGTAAAATGTTCCTTAAAACCTAATTCGGCAAATGTATATTAAAACGGACGCCCGTTAGAGATACTCGCTAATTAAATATTCGTATACAAGAAACTGACTTCAACTTCCAAGAATGCGACCGTCTGCCGCGCGATTTCCATGTCTTCCAGGATACTTCACTCCTCCTACTTTCTTCGGCTTTAATTAACGTTAAACGTACGCAATGTCTCCCGACGAGAGTCGTTGACATAACGATTAATTAACGCGCGAATGAAACGCGTCGACGAGTGAAATGAATGCGAGGAGATCGAGTAGAAAATAGCAAACAGAGATTCACTGAATCACGCTTGTAAACGCATGTCTCATGTTGTGCGATGCCTTTACGGGACGCAAGAAATGTACAGTCACTTTGGATTACGATATGTATCGAGTGGGTTAATGAGCGCACGCACACGCGTGTCGAGTAAGTGCAGCTTATCGCAACAAGTGGTATATAAAGTACCGTTATGTGTTTTCAGATCTATTTATTTCAAAATTTAAAAAGCCTTTATCGAAAAATTGATTTAATTACTATCGTAAATAAAAAAATTCATATAAAAGCCGAAAAAATTAATTTGATAATTTTGTAAAAAATTTGGAGTAAAAAGATGAAAATAAACTGGTAACAAATCAAAGAGGTAATAATTATTTGAAAAATAGTTTAAGTGAGAGATTTATGATTTCTGCTTTATAACAAATTCGTTTGG
Organism: Trachymyrmex cornetzi; assembly: GCF_001594075.2. NCBI lineage: Eukaryota > Metazoa > Arthropoda > Insecta > Hymenoptera > Formicidae > Trachymyrmex > Trachymyrmex cornetzi. The sequence continues at coordinate 6,026,021 of NW_017296059.1, forward strand.
ACGCACTGATGCATAATAAAGTACATTTATTTAATCTGAATATAAAAGTAAATTGCAAATATTATAAAATACATATTTTACCTAATAATAGTGTAAATTTCGCAATATAATCGTTTTTATATTTATATTGAACATCTTTTACGTTAGTCTATACGACGTACATCAGTATGCAATGAGCATCTAATTCGCTATTAATCATTGCTGAGACAAGCGCTGACAATGCTGTACAATTTACTGAAGTAACGTTGACGAATGGTTGAGATAGGCAGCACTTACTCTTCTCGAGTATGATAAGACCATCTTTCAACCCTTATTCAGGCGACCGATATTGCGTGTAACGTTTTCGAAAATAAAAGACTTCCTTTTCTTACTATTTTGATTTGAGTCACTGACTAATCTAAATTATTTTGATTCCCACTCCTGTCAGTCCAAGGGAATATTCGTCGAGTGATACTGTCGCTACTAAGAGAGGGCAATCTCTGGATAAGGGTTGACAAGGGTCGAGCGCGAGGAGCGGTTGGCGCGGCAATCTCGGAGCGGATCTCGCTAGCGAGCGAGAGCGGTCTGGGAGACAGTCTCTACTAAGGGTGCTCAGGATGCTGTATGACAAGCTGTATCTGTGCGGGGCTCTCTTGAGGTGATTTGAAACTGGTGTGACGACGAAGGAGGCTGCTTATCCCTCGGGACCCCCTCAATGTACCCCCGCCGCCTCCAGATCCCTCGGAGGACATCGATCCCGTCCTAGATCAGGAGGATACCCCGATATGGTATACACACAAGAGAGACAAACAAACCGGACTTTTTTGCGAATGTACATCCGGTAGCAAGTCAATTTTTTCTACATCTCGAATATAAAAAAAACGCGCACGGACTTAAGTCTACGTGTACCCGCGCGATTAGATCAATAGGACATTAAACGGTGCCCCGAAAAGCGCCGCCGACGTTCTTTGCACGATAAGTTTTCCGTTTTCTCTTTCGGATTTCGCGGGAACGATGCGGCAAACGTCGGTGGCGATTTAGCGCTGAATATGTGCTTGTTGGCTCAATTAATATAAAGAAAGATGTTTCTCGAACGCCTTTCGATGTCTTTTAAATAACAATTATATTGCCTGGATTAAAAAGAAATGCTTAACGTTTAAATATTACATTTAATAATAATATAATGTCTAATTATGAATTAAAATTAGACAGCCTCATTCAGCGCTAAATTCACGATAATGATACGAATGGAAGTCATAATACATGTGCGGACGATATGACGTGAATATAAACTGTAAAATAAAATTCGTTCGGCGATGATAATCTTAGAGTCGAATCGATAATAATTATTATTCCGTTATTAGTGCAAGCTTCGTAAAAGTGATCGGGATGTAAAGGATCTTAAATGTCAAGCGTGAATGGAATGTATTGCGGTGCAACAACTATCAAATTGCACATCAAAATCTAAACACGTATTAGCGACTACGAAATACTATAGCGAGAGCAAAGTCTATACTGTACAATATGTACTTACTATCGTATCTTTCCTTTATCTATGAATTTCTCTCCGACTTTTTGATAAAAATACTTTACTTCAAAAAAGACTCTTAAACTAAAGCTATTTTAAGTTCAATTAAAGTGAAGAGTGAAGTATTACAGTCTTAATTTAGGAAATTTTATTCAATGATACTAAATAACTCAATGATACTAAAGCTTCCGTAATGTGATCCCATTATAACTTCGCCACGGCAAACTCGACTCCATTTTTGATAAACGATCTCTGTAGCTGGAAGAAGATACGGTGGCAGAACATAGTGTACGAGAAAGCTATTAAGCTGCGTCAGACTCTAATTGCGCCGAATGCTTTTTGCGCCAGTCAAACCGGATGTCTAAACAACTCCGAGAACCATACTAAATCACCAGCGGCTAAGCATCAAGCGATATATAACTGCTTCGTATATCGTTCGCAATCGGGTTAGCGATTAAAATAAAATTAAAAAAAAAAACAGAATAAGCGGAATATAAAAATAAAAAAAATATCTAAAGACGTTTCTAACAAAAAAATTTCGTGCGAAAAATAACGATATACTTTTTTTTAAGATACAACGGAGAAATCAACGTATGAAAATGCAAAAAAAAAACACAACATCTTGTCTTGTCGTTTTGCAGACTACTTACTCTTTCGAATTCGCTTCTAAGCTGCGTCTACGCAATTCTTCAATACTGTGTCCGGTCTGCTGCTCCCAAGCAGTTTTCTCCGCCTCGAACGCTCGTCTCTTCTCCTCCAATTCCCGCACTTGCTGCTCCAACGAGCGTCGCATTTGTTCGTGCCTTCTCTGCAACTATTTACGGATTTCCCGTATCCCAACGTTAGTACTACTCAGACAATTATGTTTCACCGAATGTAAAAACACCACGTAAGACAAAAATTTGCGTCGATTGAGAATAATTTTATGTCAGAACTAAAAAGGATCTCGACTGAATAAAGAATTATTTTCTTAAATGCTAAATTTATTCTCAATTAAATAACCAGTGACATAATAGCCGGATAATCTGAGCGAATTTTTACCAATCTCGACTTAAATCCTAAAATAAAAAAAAAAAGATAACATCGGTGGCACACTTCACTTACATCCGTTTCGGAATCCTTCAACTTCTGTCTCTTTTCGCGAACTTTCATCTCGAAAACTTGCTCCATCTCCGTTTCCATTTTCTTCATCTTGTTATCATGTTCGCGTTTTTCCTCTTCCAGCTGTGCCAACGGGTTCCTAAAAAGATTCAAATAAATTCAACCTAAAATATATGAACCCATGGAATACCGAATATCGTACTGTCGAAATACAGATACAGAATAACGCGTGTGACATTCAGGTACTCTCGGTATATAACTAATATTGAGCGCACTACTATTTAATATTTCGTATAAAATCTCGTTAACTCTTTGCATGCACTTCAGAATTTCATTTTTTGTATTCTAAAGACAAACTTTCGATCCTTTAAGAAAGATTATAGAAGTTCTTAGTTAATTAATATAATTAGATAGTATTGTATATTAATATAGAAATAATTATTAACATAACCAACATGAATTGGCAGATCATTATGAGTAAATAATTACGTAATATTGCAAAGAGATAAGAGTAGATATTAACAGATGTGACAACATCGCAGAAAAGTTACGCGTCCAGTATAACGAATATTCCGAGAAATAGAGACACACGTATTTTCCATAAATGTACTCTTTATCGCGAGAGATAACTAAAAAAACAACAATAGAAAATTATTTTGGTAATACCGCGATAGAATAGATAATTCATTGGTGATAAGCTTATAAGTGCTTTGGGACCGTAATCAGGTTGGACTAAGCTAACTGGAGCTCGGATTTGCATCAAAACGATATTACGCAAATTACAGATGATAATTGGTGCATTACTGTATCATTACAATTAAAACATTGCTCCAATTCTACGAGATTCGATTACATTCCGTACATTTGTTGTGAGATGTGTGCAAAATATCATCTCAATGTGGAAATATATGATTTTATATCTATATATCACGTTCAAAGAGTTTATAATATAATACGAGAACATTTTATAAATCACCAATATATATTCTTATCATTTGCAATATTAATTCTTTTTTATACACGATGCAAATCAGAGCTCTTATACAAAAGCCACAACACATTTATAGGTGTTATAAAAGATATTATAAAAGTAAGTAGATACATTTCTTCTACATGTAAGAGAACTACTTGTTTGTGTTAAGTACTAATGCAAAAGTAAACGCACATAAATATAAAGGCGTCAGGCAAATATAAATTGTGTTACGTTCAATATGGAAAATCTAATCTATCAGTTACTCTCTTTTTAAACAGCGTACAAATAATTTGCATCGGGTATTATTACGGAGGACTCACTGAGCATATCAAATGTAAGCATTTGAATGATCTCGCGCAACAAATAAATCAGAGAACATGCATCTTAATTTTGTAATTATATATATAATGCAGCAAAAATACAGAGTCGAAAGAAAATACATGACTTATATAAAATATAAGCTAAAATAATTAAATTAATATTTTAATTTAGTTATTTGCCTTGAAAACCAATTAAATTACGGATCTAAGGCGTACGGAGTTTTGTTCGTTAAATTGTTTTTTATTAATTTTTTCGCTTTCAATTTTGTAATATTCTGCACAGTGAATCCTCCCAGATTGGAAGATTATAGAGATAGTCTCGAAACTCGACAAGGCTTGTGCACACAAAACCATAGTATATCTTTTTGAGCCTTATTAAAGGACTTACCACACCGTCATGAAACTGTTCATCACTCCTGGAGGGCACAAACTGACCAATAAGAAATTCAACATTAAAATTCGCACGGGCGACACACTGTCGAAGGATTGGTTGGTCCGTTCCTCCCGCTCCCTCGGCAGCGTTCTCGTATCTAATCTACGGATACAGATCCCGCTCGCGCGATCGAGATACGCTAAGATAATTCGAGCGCGAGTCACTGGGGCCTTTGATAGTTTGCATGCACAACCTTTCTCTGAATTTTCTTCAGGACCATAAAAAAGAATGAAAAGATAGAAACACACCGTGTGGAACAAGCATGTTTCGTACAGTACACGCAATCGACTCGCAAGAACCACAGCGTTGTATTATTGGTGATACTAAAGCTCGAAATAAACGATCATCTCATCACGCATACACAGTCGAGTGCTTCGCCGAGACACACACCGCGTGCTCAAATCAAACTCAACGAAACAAATAACCTTGCTCGTGTTTCGAATAGAAAAAGCGAGCGTCGTAACAGCGGATCCGACTAAAGGAGATAAGTAGTTGTCCCGTCATCTTTATCACATCCGGTAATAATATTAATATTGCGCCACTGGGGCAGGTGAATTAATAAATTGAGCCGCATTATGCGCATGAGGCTGTTATATTAAAAGATGTTTTCGAGGCTGCAGTTTTTATCATTTGATTCTAGCGATGAATGATCGAATTAATTTAAGAAGATGAATAATTCAGCTACTTTTTTCTATTAATCTATTTTTTCTTTTCTATTAACCTTTTTTATTAATTATGACGCTCGATTTGTCTATTTCCATAAAACAAGACACATCTACTTTTCGACAAAACTATTCTAGTACAGTAATAAAATATATGAAGAGAAATCGTACGGATATACTTACTTATTCGAGGCCTTTGTCGGTTTGCCGTCTACGCCCAGACCGGCCAAGGTGCGACACCTGAAGTTCTCATAGTGTACGTTATTCGTCACGTCTTTTAAATCCTGCACGTGCGTCCTTACTACCATGTTTCGGAGCGCAATGAAGTCACAATGTTCCAGATTCTCAACTACGCAAAGAAATAAAATAGAAATGAATTATAAAAAACAAAATATCTAGTTTGCATAGAGGAAAAATATGCGTTAATCATATTTCCAAGATTCAAATGATCTTCTTACTTATCTACTATTTTACATACTACTTATTTTATATTAATATAAACAGTGTAAAAATGCGCAAAGATATACCAGAAATAAAATTAAGTATAGCTAAATAAAAAACTTCACAAAACATAAAAACTGGCTTGACTCTAGTTCTGTAGTTATTTAAATGATAACTTTTGTCCAACAATAAAATTTTGCGCGATCAATTATTCATGTATACCTTCTGCAATTCCCCATGGATATTTTCTTCCTCGTATTTTCTTCCCTTCGTGTTCAATAACTGTATTCGCTCCCACGACTGCGAATGGCACTCTGTCCCTTAATAATTTATGGAGTTTGGTGTCCTCTTCTTCTTCGACTTCCGGAAACTCGTAGATCTTTATTTTGTGTTGTGCAATCTCGTTTAAGATCTAGGAAACGAAACAACGATTAAATTAATAATTTAGAAAAAAAAATATGCAAACAAGTTCAGATTTATCGAATTGCTGTTACATATTTTTATTATTTTTATATGAGATTTACATGAAAAAAAGTTTCTTAAAAATTACATTTCTGTTATGTTTTCTGTATTTTTCAGTACAGAAAATTCTTTTCTTTTTCTTTAAAATTGTAGTATATTATAGATAAATCGTACCTGTTTCTTGAAGTGTGCGCACTCATCCGGCGTCATAGTGTCCGCCTTAGCAATAACAGGTATGATATTAACTTTGTCGTGGAGACGCTGCATGAACTCCACATCGAGTGGCTTCAATCCGTGACCGGAGGGCGCGACAAAGTAGAGACAGCAATGCACTCGACTGTCTGGGATCTGCCGTCTTGTCACGCGGGATTCTGCGTTGAGGAATTCCTCGTATTTCGACTCGATATAGTCTATTACTGGCACCCAACTGAATAAAAACAAAAGATGTTATTCACATAAGTTGTAGAAGTCTAAAAACGAATACATGTGGAATTTAATCGGAAGCTTTCAACTGCTTCGTCAGATTATTACCAGTTACTGTTGTCCACAGCGTCACCGAAACCAGGCGTATCGACGACCGTGAGGGTGAGATTTACACCCTTCTCCTTCAACAGCACTTTGCTAGTTTCCACGGCAACCGTTTTCTTTATCCTGAGGCTGGGTCCGGGATATTCGGCACTATATATGTCTGCCAGGAACATGGAGTTGATCAAGGTGGATTTACCAAGACCCGACTCTCCTATAAAAATATAAAAAGCTTAGTATGTTTTGATAGATGTACGTAATCTTGAGATAATTTAATTTGTGGGACTTTTTTAAAAATTGAATAATAGAATTTAACACGAATTGTACAATTATAGTAGAATACGTATTTTAATTACTAAAATAATTTGATTAAATATTTGCGGAAACGTACAATTTATAGTTCTAATTATAGAAATATTCTAAAAGATATATTAATCGTGCAATATTTTAGTTGAAATATTTCAGTTGAATGACTTCTTTTCAAATACATATACTCGTATTCTTTTCAAATATATTCTTTGGAATATTGTTTCATAAATACTTTCTGTATGCAAAAAAAACTGTTTAATTCTCAAAAACAACTTCCTAGCCATTAAATATCCCGTCATAACGATCATTAATCTCAGTCCAAATATTTATGGTCGACATTTCTAGAATGTCTCGTGTCCAATGGATTCGCGGTCAAATAAATTCGATGACGGTATCCGAAACATAATAAGATGAAATGAATGCCGTGACCTCTTAATGCGCAAACCTTGAACCAGGCGAAGTGCCGCGCCTACGCCTTTAGCCAAGGATAAGCTCTTGAATTGTGTGTGTTCTCTATTTACGGAGAAACGGCTCCGCTTATACGCGGGCTAATAATAGCCCCCGCACGCAGCAGACCACGCTCTCAAATTTCTCCAGACCCAATGACACTCTTTCACACCCGCGTGCATGCGCTTCGTTCAAGATCGACAGCACTTTAGTCAGTACTTTTGTTACCACCTCCTCCTCGAACTCCCAGCTGAATTCTTAAAGTGTTTTCCATGCCAATGTTGCGTACATATTTCCAGGTCGACAAAATTTATTTTATAAAAGCATTTATCATTCGTCATAAGGAATATAGATAATTAAACAAATATGACATATCCATACGTTAAGAGTCTTCAATTATATTGCTCCTCCGTCGTGCAGTTAAGAAAACCGGAGCTAAGTAATAAATCTAAGCAGAGAGAAGAAACACAAACTGCAATTAACAATTTATAGCCTTTTTCAATCGGCGAAGTCGCTACACGATTGCGTTATTACAGCAAATTGGCCGTTTCGAGTATGCATGACGGTAATTTATAATAAACAATAACTGAGGTGAACGTAGAGAGAGGATTCGACGGCCGACGAAGGTCGAAATCGAACGTGTTCTGCGGATGAGCATCCTCGCATGTGAGAACCGCTGAACCTCGGCGACAGCCTTGATCCAACAAGCGAAGAAAGAAGCAAACGAAAGAGAAAGAGAAGAACTCGCACGTGCTCGGCAGATGGGAGGTTGCATCGCGAGATGATATTCCCGACGAAATGGGAATACCGCTGCAACTACCGAAGAAACGGATCCCTTTGTCCTCTACCCGGGCCAGTTCTCGCGAGACAGACGACCGTTGTTCTTCCGCTGCCGCATAATGGGGCATTTTAATGTCCAGCCTCCCGTGAAGTAAGATCGCATTTCTCACCGCAAACAGAAATTCGACCTCGACAATAGACTTCGCGACGCTTCTATGGGCGCCGCGATTATTCCTTATCGATTCGGCGTTGCTTTAAGAAAATGCTCATGCATATTTCTATATTTTATATAAACGTAAATATTCATTGATTTATCTCTCGAAATAGTAGGTTACAACTAAATTATTTCAAAATAACGAATTTACATTAATTCTAATATATTAACAATTATTTATATTAGCTCTTAAACGCTACACTACAGGAACAACACACTTGGGTATGACATACCCAACATAATTCATATAACTTGCATAAAAATGAATTAAACAATGTTTCTTAAATTAGACATTAAAGAATATAATGATATCAAATATATATATTTTTATTAATAAAAGTTATAAGCAATAGGAAAAACATTAGGAAAAAAGTCAAGTATGTCGAAAAGGCATTTAAGAATTAAAAAATTACCGTTAATTACTTGTACAATTCGTGTCAAAATAATTTAATTGCGCAAACGACTTGTCCCAATTTTCACTACAAACTATACCGAACTATTACCGACCTACGACCATGAGCGTGAATTCGAAGCCCTTCTTTACGGCTTTCCTGTACACCTGGTTAGGGAGATTCACGAAGCCGACGTAGCCGTCGAGCTCCTTGGGCTTCGTGGGCAGCGTAGGTCGCGCATGGTGCAGCAGACTGGTCTCCTTGTTACTGTCCTCCTTGGAAGAGATCGCGGTACGTGCCGACTCACGCCTGTTGCTGTCTTCCGAGGCATCATTCGTCACTGCCGTGGACGGTAGCCGCGACTTTGCGTTGACCCCGGTCAGGGCCCCGCTCGAATACACTGGCGCCGTGTTAGGAGACGTGAGGCTACTGGCTGTCGTGGCGTTCGCCACCGAATTGTTCATCTGAGACCCAGGACTCTGCGTCGGTGGCTGCGGTGGCGGTACCGATGGCACTGACGGTGACGAGATTATACCTGTGCCGTCACCTTTGAAAAACAGTTCACGCTTCGTCTGGATCTGCAAAAAAAGAAGAATAATCATTAATTTTTTTTTATGTCTATCACGTTTATCGGGTATTTGAATTTCTCGAGAATTTAAACAATTTAATAGTATAGCCAATAAATTTTTATAGCGAAAAAGAAGCCGTTCAGTTTAACTACTTCAATTAAGATTTTCAAAATTCCCATTAAGTTTTATCATGGATTAAACATTTTATCCGACTTGAAGCCAAAGACAAGTCTCTTTGATAATCTAATAATAATCTAGTAATAACCAAAAAATTGCAATAATAATATGCGTTTTTTGTTTAATTATTTAAACAAAATTTATTATCATTATTGAAGAATAGGATTATAGTTTCATTATCCTCGTTTTCATTTCCGATTCGGTTGAGTGCGAACAAGGACGAGACGTGTCTGCGTTTTATGCTTTCAAGACTTGCCGCTTCGCGGGAAAGGCCAACATTGTTCCGTGATACAACTACCGGCAAATATCGCGATTCCGCGTGTTACTTCGACCGTGACATGCTCGTATACGCGAAATGCAGGTAAACTCGTGAAAGAGCACCGTGAGGCGATAAAATCGCATCGCCGTGGAAGAGCGATCGATATTGTGTGCCAGCCGACGACGGTAGCGCGGCTTTCGCTATACCACAGTCTTATACACTTCCGGCCGGAAGTGGCCAGAGTGCTAAACATCGACCGTTATTCGAAGGACAGCAAAGTTGCCGCAATGACCAACGAGACAGAACAATCTTTTCTTCATGGACTGCCTTTGAACACAAAAAAAGAAGCGGTTTATATTCTCAAGACTATGGGACAAGAAGTATTCATTGGTTACAGCTTCGTTATTAAATATCGGTTTGAATCTTATATATACTCCAAGTTTATTATTTAATATATCTGAATATACAAATAAATAAATAAGTAAATAATAAGTAAGGAAAGGGCCAATATAGTCAAGGCTGGATCTTAGCCTAATAATATTTTTAAATATAAATACATCCTTTAATTGTATAAACAGGTACGTCATTTATTGTTGGTCTTAAAACCATAAATTAAAACTGAAATAATAATATCACAATTGATTGTCGAGAGATTTGATAATGCTATTAATAAGCTCTCAAAATACTGTAAAGAATTTATTGTAAAAAATGTTACCACCATCACACACAGGAAATCTAATCTATTTTGATACATTTATATTAAAGAGAATTAATCGTTGAAAGAAAATAAAATTGTTATGACGAAAGTATTTTAATTCTCCGAGTCAAGTCTCCGTCGAGTGTCTCTATAACAATAGGTATTCCAGTTGCCTTATGCAATTCAGAAAGGTGATTGGCCGTCTAAGTGGCGATCGTTTAGCGTTTCGAGTCATATAAGGGTACAGGAAACCGCGGTACACGCCGCGCGTTCCGTTACACTTGGGAGCCGATCGTGGAATACGAATGAATCAGATAATCTTTGTGTACACACGTGGCGACTCATAAACACAGCGTGCGTAAGGTCAAGGCAGAGAAAAGACTGTCGTCCGTCTCCATCGCGTCATTAAGTGAGTTCCCGCTAATGAACCTGAATCAGTCAGTTCAACAGCTCCTTCGCTTTGGTCAGTGTTTATCTGAATTTTTACCGAGTTGTTGTTAACTGGAAAAATTACATTTCGCGCAATTTATGCAATGTTCATTTTTCGCTTATTCCGAGATAATGGTTATAAAACTCTGTATTTAGATGAGAGGAGAGTTTGTTTTATTTTACAACAGCGTGATATAAACGAAAAAAAAAAAGATTTGCACTAATTATAATATAACAATTACAAATAAATCTATCAAACGGCTCAACAGAATTAACAATTCAAATATTAAATAAGGATTATTAAGATAAATTATAATATATATATAAAAAATTGAGTTTCGGTAAAATGAGTCAATTTTCACGTATATAAATGTAGCTTATAATGTGGTGAACAAAAGCTGTCATAGACACAAAGTTCGATAATATAATTTTAGTATATAGTTTTTGAGCTATAGTGTCATTCATCAAAAGTGGAAAACTTGTGCTCACAGAGCATCTTTGTTATATCAAAAATCCATTATCGAGTGTTTATGACAGCTTTTCTATATTATAAGCTACATTATATGTAAAAACTATAGCTCATTACACAGGGAGTCAATTTTCCGTACATAATTAGTACAAAATCCTGTTTTCGTTTATTTCACGTAGATGCCATCTCATAAAATTAAAAAAAAAAAACTGTTTCACTCTCATCTAAATACAGAGTTTTATAACTATTATCTCGGAACAAGTAGCGACAGGAATGAATATCACACAGAAAGGTTTTTATCCTCTGAACGAAATCTCACACGTTGAAGAAATCTGAGTCAGATGAGCAGGATTATCGTGCCGAATACGAGGCGCGTAATCCCGATAGATATGGTGTGAGAAGAGATCCTCGCCTTCAAAAAGCGAAGGCTCCTCGCTTATCAGTACGCTTCGCCCGGCGCAATCGTTCCGCCGAGTCAACGTACGAACGATTGCGCTTTAAAAGCATTTCACGCATGCACGGGGAACGCGGCGGGCGAGCAAATGGAGTGTAGCGTGTTGCAGTTTAAAGCACTACAACTTTGTTGCAGTCGGATAAGCCTCCAGCCGCCGGCGAAATCCATCATAGATTACGAAAACTATACCAGAAATGAATGTTATCTCTAGAGTCTAGTGAATCCTTCTCGGTTATACAGTATGTATGATAAAAATACAGTCCTAAAGATATGAGTGCTTTGTTTGTCAATCGATAAGATAACGACATGAAAATCGACCACTATCTTTAGACCTATTCAATGTATGAACGAAGTCTGGGAAAACCGGCACGCGATGTCGCAAAAGCTTCATGCTTCTCCTTTAAAAATTTTAACGAGCGTACTTAATAGACTCCGGAAAGAGACGATTTCGTCACATCCGTCTCTTTCGAAGAGGCAACAGTGGATGCTTTCCGGCAAGAGGCACTAATGCACACAGTGCAAGGTAGCGAATCATTTCATCCTTGTTAAACATTAACAAATGACAAGGACGAAGTAATTCACTGTGCCAACTGCTGGTATTTTTCGACAAGAAACACAGTGTAATACAGTGAATCTTTTCATCCTTGTTAAACGTTGGCAAATAACAAGGACGAAGTAATTCACTGTGTTACACTGAGCCAACTGTTGATGTTTTCCAATAAGAAACACAGTGTAATACAGTGAATCTTTTCATCCTTATTAAACGTTGGCAAATAACAAGGACGAAGTAATTCACTGCCAATTGTTGGTATTATCCAGCAAGAGACAGTGTGTAACACATTCTTTAAATCTCGTGGAGTGAAATCGCACTCGAAGAGACTCAAAATTTAATCTGTCTTGAAAAAAAGTGAAAATACGGCTGCTCTTGTTAAAGAGTGGTAGATTTTCATTTTTTTAAAAGAGATTTACTCTTTTGAAATAAAATTCACTCCAAAAGAAGTGAAATCTCAATTCTTTTTTGGAGTGAGGTCCCATCTACCTGGTATTACTCTTCAAAAAAGGGATTGAGATTTCACTCCTTCGGAGTGAATCTCATTTCAAAACAGTAAATCTCACTCTAACGAGAGTGAAAATCTTAAACAAGAGCGACCGTATTTTCACTCTTTTTTCAAGATAGGCTAAATTTTCAGTCTCTTCGAGTGAGATTTCACTCCACGAGATTTAGAGAGCAGTGATCATTTCATCTTCGTTTAGCAGTGGCAAATAACAAAGACGTAATGATGCACTGTGTGCCAACTGTTGGTGTTTTCCAGTAAGAAACACAGTGTAACATAGTGATCTTTGTTTAACTGTGGCAAACAACAAAGATATAACGATTCAGTGTGTAATCTGTGTCTCTTACTGGAAAGCACTCAGTATCTCTTTGTTGAAAAGCACCCAGTATTATAACAATTGTTATTTGCACTTTGCTTTCGACGTCCAGAGTAAAATGTTGATTCGCGTGCGTTGCTCGCAGGCAGGACTCGGCGACTGCGAGAGAGCCACTCTCTACACACGTCGCTCGTAGTTATTGTTTTTCGCCGTCGAGAAAGGATGACATAGTGCACTGGAACTCCCCTCTGGGGAGGGTGCGACGGCGAGTTTATATCGCTTGGCGTTGCCTCTCTCGCGTACATAAAGTGACTCTGGGAATCGACGAGGGACCGTACGATTCATGCACAACAACAGAAAACCGGTCCCTCCGCGCGCGATGCAGCATCATTCCAAGAGTAAAAAGCTCGCGGAGCCTTTCAAAGAACGGCCGTGTCTTACGGGAAAGATGTACACCAAAAAAAAAAGGAGAAAAGAGAGTAAAATAATGATGACCCGATTTCGCGTCGAGCACACTCGAAGGTATTCGACGAAAGGCGCGGAGGATTCGCGGAGAAAAGAGATTTAACTGTATAATTAATGATGAAGTTAACAAACTATGATCTTGATAAATTTCTCGTAACATATAACTGATATGTTTACCTTACTTAAAAGTTACACGTAATACAGTTGAGGAAAATAAATAACTATTCCTTTGCATGTTTACAGTAAAATGAGATGTATAGGATAAAATAAAAAAAAAAGTTTTATGCGGTAAATCAATATCTCTAAAATTGCGATAAGAAAATTTTATGGAAGCATGTGAAGTAAAATTCAAAGAGCAAATATAAAAACCTATGGAATACTGAAAGGCAACCGACTCCACTGAGGAATCTTGGTTTCTCTATATACACAAAGCAAGACGGAAGCTTTAAACACATTTCGCGCAAAAACAAAGTTCTCACGGAGAAACAGAAAATACATTTACTCTTTCCCCGGCTACTGCTACAATTTTAATCGAATGGCGTTCAACAGAGAAAACTGATCGGTGAGTGCTCCGTGATTCGTAAAAAATATTTTGTATTTGTTAGAAACGGTTCACTCAAGTCCTTGTTAAACTTTTGTGTTGAATTTTTAATATATTCAAGTTAATTTGAAACGTAAATGTTAAGATAAATGAATAAAGTATGTGTTGATTTAACATATCATAAACGTTAATTTTATTGAAAAAATATGCTTCCACAGTTTGCTCGCAAATTGTGTCAGTATTATTTTCTTTGTATTAATTTTGTTACATAATATTTGTATTACTTTTTAACATGTACATCTTGTGTTAAATTAATACAAAAATGTAAATGGACCATTTGAATAAATGGTCCACTGAGATGAATTTACAACGCAAATGTTAAATTTAACACACATTCTTCAACTGTTTTCTTTAATACAATTGGTACACTCGCTCTTTTAATTCTTAGCTGGATCTAAAGTGTGGGAACCAATTAATGTTAAGAAATCACTGAGCGTTTACTGATCACTTTTCTCTGTTCAATGTAACCATTCTCGGCCTCATTATCTTCGAACTCGCGACCCACAGAGGCGTCTTTCACCCCCCACGTGATCCAAGTTTGGTTCCCAGGCTTGGGAACCCCTGCCGTAGGTCAATACTCCCTCGGCGAGGTTCGCCACCACCACCAGGCACTACCACCATCGCTGGGTGGCGAGTCATCGTCGTCGTGGTGACTCGATTAAATCGATTCCGTGGAAAATGCATCGCGGGCGCGCCACGGCCGACGCTTTTGTCTCGCTAAGCTCTTCTCGAGTTCTCTTCTACGAGGCGATCGAGCCCTCTTGTACAGAAAGAAGTCCGAGCGCTGCCTCCTTTCATCTTCTTCCGAGTGACCGCCAGCTGGGATTGCCATACCGGACCGTCGCTCTCGATGATCGTCCATCGGCGAATGAACTTTCACCTTAAGGACCACATTATGCTCGCAACATGGCACGTGCTTGATCCGCTTTCGAGAGGAACGACGTTTGAGAATTAAGATTCTTTCGCACAAAGCGCCGTGAGAAAAGAGACAGGCACGATAACGAGCAAAAGGTATTCATTAATGAATTCCTTTTGATATGAAAGTTCCAGCAGGGGATCTAATAAGTATACTCATTATAATTTTCAATAAGCGGATACAAAACGTGCTTACGCAATCTACGTGTTCCACGTGCGGTCGGTGGATTGCTTAAGTACCGCTTGCATATTTTAAGTAATTATACTCTTTTATTAAATTCTTGACGTTATTTGGAATTAATTAATCAGGAACTTACGTTCATACAACAAAGACTAGCTAAACCATTCTTTTAATAACGAGCTTGCTATTATACGGGTAGGAATACGTAAGCCATGTTAATTGTTGAACGGGAACAAACACGTGAGCGTACTCGAGCGAGGCTGATAAATGATAACACCTACATTTAACGCCTACATTAATATGCGATGTGGTCAGGCTAAATTGTATCGCGTACAAGTTACAACCCCGATATAATATGATTATAGTGAACATATTTTTTGAGAGAAAATGAAGGACACAAACCTGAAAATTTTAGGACTTTGTTTCTAAATATTTTCAAATTAGTTTGTGATTGTCAGAAGTCTGCGCACTAATTTCTAAAATTTTCTTGTTCAGTATACTACCTCCGAAATAACCCTCAAGACATCATAACATCAACATGACTTGAAAATAGCTGCAAATTTGATTATTAAAAGTCGCTTTCCAATCAATCATGTCTTTTGACGTTATATGACCTTTGTTGTTCTTGGGCTAATATTGTTCTTGCATAAAATTAAATTGGTCGATAGTTTCCGTAAAAATTCGTTCATTAGTACATTAAAATATTAATTAGACATTGGAATATTAATTAGACAGAAATTTTCTGTAATATTATTAAAATAAAGGACAAAATTGAGTTTTAAAAAATAAACAAATTTAAAGGATAGCTACTTAAAAAGGACTGCGTATATAATTCGTCGTTTATATATTCGATATTTTAACATAGCGCGTTGCTTATTAATGTTTATTCAAACAAATAGATAATTATATAAAGTAACATAATAAGCAACGCGTTATATTAAAATACCGAATATATAAAAAGCTGGCAAATTTTTCCAATTTCGCTTCTGCAATCCTTTCTTTGAATAACGCCGTTTCGGCGTGGTAAAAGGGCTCTCGTAAATTTCGCCGTGTTACAGAGATTACTCGTGTAAGGCGAATGTAGGTCCGTCCACCGCCTGCATAATAGGCGCACTCATAAAATTCCAGCGAACGGCTACCTCTTTTCTCTCTCTATCTGCCGAGATAGCTGCACATTTTAATATTAATGAGGCAAGCTGACGATTCGATCACGTGGAGCCTCTCCTTCAAACGCCCTTTTACTAACCACAGAATTATAGTGTCGACTCTCAGTATCGATCTGATTCTTATTCTTATTAATGTAAATCAATCTTTCAACCTTTATGAAGAAAGCCGTTTTGGTGTTACGATCGTATGACATTTGAATAGTGTTCTTCGAAATTAGACGAATTTATTCCGAGGGTTCTCAGGAAACTTAAAAATACAGGGACTATCCTGAGAAGAGCGAACAGTTCCTCTTTCGCGAAAAACAAAGTATTTTTCATGAAAAGGGATCTTTAAAAAATAGAAAGGAAACTTACTTCAGACTATTTTCTCGCATTCCCCATCACCGTTGTTCGGTAGAAGGGCATTGTTTTATGGGCAATCTCGGAAAGTACTTAACGACATTATCAAACGTCGTCGGATAAACGACAGCGTGCAGATTACACGCGACGTTAATCCGCGTGAATCCGCTCGCAAAAACATCTCGTTTGAATCTTCCGGCTCGCGAGACGCGAGAAAATGTGCGACGACGCGGAAGCGGAAGAGGTGAATTTATGTTCTCATTGGCGGCAACTTAGGCCCCATTACGCTTAAGAGTTCATCATTTGCGCCAATTATCATCTTCGTCTGTTCCTCTCTTTCTCTAACGGAGACGCGGCGCGACGGCGCTCATGAAGAATTCAACGCCTGATTCCGTACGAGAATAAACGGCTCGATTCCGTAAATCTGGACCGCGACCAAGAGTCGCGATTCAATTCATTATGCGATGCCGTTGACGACGCAGTAAAGGCGATAACAGTCGTTATTGAGTCTCGACGATTCGATTACATGCATGTTGAAAGGATATCTTATAGGAAAGTTACGATGAGAAACATTGGCTCGAAAAAACAAAAAATCTTCAAGATAATCAGGATGAAATACTAGGTTTATTTTTTATTGCTGCATGCACTACATTGAAAAAAATGATGTTATATCAGCATATTATTTTAGTTACAAATAATTTTGTTAATTAACACAATAACAATTTCATTATTCATAAAACAAATAAAATTTTATTAAAACAAAAGCATGACGTATTCGTTTTATTAATAGCGTTATTGATTAGTCCAATTATAAAGAGCAGTTTTAATGAATAGAAGGAATATAGCACACAAAATGCATAAACATAGTATAGCATAAGACCATCTGGACCAATGAGCATCCACCATAAAATCCACCATATTGATTTACGTAATTCAATCCAGATGGTCTCATACTAGCTATGCTATGCTTATATATTTTATGTATAATAATAAAAGATACGGCACATAAAAAACTATATTCAAGAATTGGATAAAGATGAATGAAGCAGTAAAACTTAAACAGTAAGCAAATCAACATTTTACATGATGTCCAGCAAAATCTGGCTAGTCAATTTAAGGATAATTTCAGGACATTCCAGGTAAAAATTCTGATTTTTCCAGATTTATCCCATCGATTAATTTTCATTATTTAATTGATTTTCATCGATTTGCACATTATTGTATGCTTTATATTTAAGTTAGGATTCTATACCATAGAAATTAATTAAAACGCTAAAAAATATGAAACAATATTATTTATTGCTTTATAAATAATATCAAACAAATATTCCGTCTACACAAACAATTTGTCTACTACTCTGAAAAAAAGGATTGGCTGCTGCAGCAAATTAGATGGTAAAATATGGCATTTTTAATTGGCTGTAGCAGCCAATTTTTGGTTGCATTAACCTATCCGCAATGTCAGTATAGGTTTTCGATAGGTTAACACAGCCAAAAATTGGCTGCTGCAATCAATTAAAAATGCTATGCCATATTTTACCATCTAATTTGCTGCAGCAGCCAATCTTTTCCTTCAGTGCAGGAATTTTTCAGAATATATAAAATTCCAATATAATTCCAGGATCCAAGGATATTCAAGAACCGTTGGACACCATGATTTACTACTGCTTATTGCATTACGTCTCTGCCTGTGATTGGTCGATTCATTTACTGTCTTAGAGGTTGCGCGTAATGAAAGGAATAAGGAACAGGAAATAAAGAATAAGAATTTCCATTTATCAGAAACTCTGTGTATTCTATGCATGGTTTCTGATAGACTGAAATTCTTATTCTTTGTTCCCTATTTCCTATTTTATTCTACGCAGCTCTTCACTGCTTTACATTTTTTTGTATACCATAACCTTTAGATTATGACACACAAAATACATAAGGCACATTTAACGAACGCAACAGTTGAGTGAGCGCTTGCTGTTACTGGTGTATAATATTCTTTTAGAGCATCCAATCAGAATTTTAGATCTAAAGGAATACATTAATAACAGCAAGCGTTCACTCAACTGTTGAGTCTGCTGAACGCATAACTGATACGCAAAATGCGCAAGTATAGCATAAAACCATGGACCAATGAACAAGTTATGTAAATCAATATAGAAACTTTATGCTGGATGTTTATTGATCCAGATAATTTTATTTAGTTATGCTATGCATTTTGTATGCTATACTCCACAAATTAAAAAAAAGAAGAAACAAATGTGGAATAATTGAATAATCACGACTGATAAAAGAAGCTGATAAAACGGTTCGTCATTTAAAGTTTAGTAATGAGAAATAAACATGAAACGGACTCAGGAGCATGTTAAATCTTCTAATTAGCGAAAAGACGAGAAATTCCACCCGAATTTCAGACGAGTTCGCTTTTACGAAACTCGGAATTGGGTTAGCCGCGCGGAATGCATTCGAGGCTGAAAGTAGTTCGCGAATTGTCGTCGGACAATGCACTGTGACAATACCGCTTCGGCGAACGATATAATGCTGATTGCGCAACACAGCTCGCAATAATGCACTAGTTCGCTCGCTCGCTTGCTCGTTCGCCTTTAAGACAATCGTTAACGCGTCGCACGCCACGCACGTGTCCTCGACCTGGACATAAGGGTACGGACTCCTCCTTAATTAACGCATCCTTTCAAAAAGGGTGGCGCACGAAGCGGACTTCTATTATATTGATTTTGCCGCCTACGTGCCGCCGATGCAATTTCGTTCAATCTCTTTTTATCCGTGGAATTATTTTATCGCGGCATTATTTCGGTTATAACGAATTACCGGGCAGTTTTATAAATGTATATATAGTTGAATTATCTCTTAATTGCGACGTATTAACTTTTAATTGCGTTGCTTCATAATTAACTACCCGGAGAAAGAATTACCGTACAAAAAGCGCTTGTAAATAATAAACATCATTTGGGAATGTACATTCTAGAATTTTCTCTCCACTTGTAATTTTTTAAATTAAAAATTTATGATTGGCCTAAATAAAATTGTGAGGAATTATATTAATGTAAAGAAATCTATTTACTAAGTAGACAAAATATTTTCGTTAATAATTCAGTTCTTTTAATTTCGAATAATATATAAAATGTTAGTATCAATAATTAAATTAATACTTCGTACATGCGCAAAACGAAAATTCGCAGCACAAAGTATAAAATATACATCAACGTAAAATGTAAATGATGTTGAACGAGAAAATATTATTTTACCGCAGAGAACAAAGTCGAATTGCATCGCAATAGAAAGAAAAAGTATCTAACTTCTCTGGATATCGGCAGGCTTTTGAATGGCACGATTGTTCGAACCCACTCGAATAAAGTGCATGTATCTCTCTCTCTTTCTTTCTTTCTATCTTTTGCCATGGATTGCTAGCTTATCGCCGGAGAATATCACTGTTCCTTCGTTAGTAAAAATGTGTCAGAACGATTAGACTATGTAAGAGCTCGTCGACCCTCCTCTTCAGGGTCGAGACGCTTGAACGACACTTTTATCATCATGCGTGCTCTCACGCCTCATTATATTTCCCTTTTTCCCAGTTATTCTTATTTTCCCTGCCTATTTTGTTTACAACGAGTCATTTTCGTGGCTGATAATTCTCACGCGTTCGAAAGTAGTACACTTGTTTACATTGTATGTATTTTAACATTTGTAACATCAAGAGAAACTATCATTTCATTGCATCTTTCTAATCTTTAATCAATTTCTTATTACATATACAGGTTAATTGAAATTGTATATTTTTTTGTTTAAGTCTTAGATTACAAAGAATAAATTTGGAAATTTCTGTTGAATGCTTCAAGGCAATATATATAGCGACTCGTAATTTGGTCCATAAACGTAAACATTGGACATTTTTATAATCTTCGTGATAAACGTTGACGTGAAGAAACGCAATAAAAGCGAAGAAATACTCTTTTTCGTGATTAAATACGAAACGCACACGCAGGTCCTGCTTTGTATGACTCACGAATTACAGCTTTTCGATTGAGGGTGAGATCCCCAAACTTGAACTACCCCTCGGCCAGAAAAGTATCGCAAGGGAGGTTTGCCTCCTTCGCCATATATTGCTTGACAGTGATTCTCAAAGTGAAATTATCTCGTCATCTATGTCTATGCGATAAATATTTGGAAAAAAATCTTCAATTGTTCATGATTAATGTTGGTACAATTTTTTAGGAAATTATAATTCGTAAGATTTAGCGTGTTTCTAACTTCGGTTTATTACAAAAGTAACAAGTTTTCTAGAGCTTATTACTTTATTCAAAAACGTCGCAATGATAGAAAATAGTACTCAATTATAACATATTTGATATAAATTTCCATAAAATTTCTTGAAATTATTCGTCAGTATATTTCCTTGAAAATTCCCGCCAGTTTTCTTGAGAAATTTTACAAAAGTTGATACTGAGAGTTTTTAGAGAATAGGCATATAAACTTGAATAAGAGAGTATCTACTTAACGAGCTTTGTTTTCAAGAATAAAACTACATTGTGTGACTCTCAATGAATATTTATCTAAATTTCCGAGAGTAACTTTCTAGAGACATTTCGACTCTTCTAACAGAAACAATTTGGTTCGTGCCTTTAGATTTCTATCCAGTAAAAATGTATTTCATCATCTTTCGAAGAATCTGCCTACATCGACTGAGACGAGATACAATACAAAAAAGACCGTATGTAACATGTATATTTCAATAAGCTCAATATATAATTTCGTATGAATTAAAGATTAACGCTTGAGTGGTAAAACTTGCGTCTTTTTCTCATAATTAATTCACATACGCATCATTTATATTTAAGTATGCTTTAACTTCGAAATATTCTTTGATATACATACTATATTTTTTAGAAATATTCTTATGGCAAATATTATACATGCCAGCTCACAATGTGCTAGAATAAAGTATAGATGTATGCAAATGCCAGACTAGTTACATGTCACGATTAATCAATAATTTCTAAATCTAATTTTGGAACTTATGTTTCAATTTTATGTATAATAAAGATCAGTTTCTTGAATTATAAAGAGCGAAAATCGTGAAGAGATTGGGATGAAACCTGTCTTTAAGATCGATATTTATAGTCAGTTCTTACATTCAAGACTATTTTAAGTACAGTCTTGAGATGTCATAAACCAATCAGAGAGCCGCATTAGCGTCTTAAAACAATACTTAGGACAGTCTTGTAATAAAGATAAATTAAACAGATTATATATAGGCGGTATTCATAATCAGTTCTTATTTTAAGACTATTTTAAGTAATGTTTTAAGATGCTAATACAACCATTTGATAGGTTCATGACATCTTAAGACTGTATTTAAGACTTGTTTTAAATATAAGAACCGACAAACACGGAGAAAATTTTTTCTTAGAATATGATAATTTTTTCTTAGAATATGATAATTTTTCAGAATATTTATTCTGAAAATATGATAATAATGGTAACAACATTATATTGTATTTCAGAGAATTTTATGTAAATTTTTCTCATTTATTAATAAAACTACAATAAAATAAGTTTGATTATAATTTTACTGAAGTGCATGGTAAAAATCTTTAAAATATTGTATCACAACTACCATATTTTCAGGGTAAATTTTAAGAAATAATTACTCCGTGTATGAATATCAGCCTAAGCTTCAAGTATAAAATTCAAAAACATGTTAAATGCGCTATATTATTTCATAAGACAATATATTCGTCCAGTGCAATAAAACATGGATATTCGCAATATACCGAGGGACAAAAAAGAGAAATAGAAGAGGAGGTTTGCCAAGTCGAAAATGTATGACGCCGCGAAGTAGCCATTGGCTCGAGATCCATGTCGCACACAACGATCGTCCCGTTGTCTCGCTTACCGAGATGGGCTCGCCGTTCGCCTTTTCCCCATCCAGTATCCTCTGCCTCAGGGCGAGTCTGTCCAGGCTGGCAAGCCTGTAGCTACCACCGGTCTCGCGTTCCCTAGTGAGTCGTTCAGCCGTGCCACCGCCGTTATTCGAGCCGGCGTTAAAGCTCGACGTATACTTGGGCAGGGTCGGCGGCGGCACCTGCCGCGCCTTCTCCCGGCTCAGCATCGTGCTGCTGCTGTAGAGGAAGGACGAGTTGCTGTTGTTGGGTAGGCCGACCCGGCCGCCGGACGACGGCGAGACGCCCGACGACGCCGTGGACGATGAAGATGACGATGACGACAGAGGCTTGATGCCGTTGCTCTGGGCGCCGCCCGCGGTACCGTTCTGGTTCTCCGTCGTCGACATGTTTTCACCACGCGGAACGGCTTTCTCTTTCTCTCGCTCGTTCCTCCCGCAGGAGATCGCCGCGGGAACTCGACAGGGGATTTAACCCTTAAACCGAAAACCGAGAGATGCTTAACGAGTTCGCTCGTGTTTCTCATTTAACTATGTACTCGACACGCCCGGTATCACGTATCCGTGTTGCATAAGTACAAAAAAAAAAGGTTATTGTAATCCGATTATTGTTCATGTAACGACTTTGGAGCGAACGCGTTAAACAAAAACGTGTTTCTGAGACATCAAGGCATTCTGGTTGCGTTTTGAGATATATGATGTAAAATTGATTTTATGGCACTGGAAGTACCGAGTGATCATTACTGACTGTTTCTATTTTTTAGATTAATTATATTTCTTGCGTAAAAAATAGTATTTTGAAATTTTATGCCTTTTCAATAATTATGTTCTTTCTACTGATGAAATATTTGGTTTTCATTACTTTCTTTATTTTCATAATAATTTATTCATAATTCATTTATTTGGTCTTTTTAGTAAGTAAAAACGGTACTTTTAATGTTAATTGATTTATAGTCTAATGCATGTATAAAAGATAATATACATATACATATATATTACTGCATAATAGAAATTTATTAATATCATTGCGTCTCAGAAACCACTGTTTTGATTTAAATTTTTTTAGTATAAGAGCTATACTGGATTTCGGTTTCGTAAAACTGCGACAGTTGTAATTACCGTACGCAGTTTTATGAAAGAGAGTCCAAAGCTGGGTATCGATCGAATAACTTTTTCTTCAGAACGGAAAAGTGAAATTTTTTATGTATGTATGTACACATACAAAAAATTTTCACTTTCACGTTTCCACCCTAGGGAAAAGGTTACATGATTGACTTCCTATAAAGAAATTGTAGATGCAGTGAAGATTCGAGTGATATGCAAAGCGCATGAATGCGTGTAACTGTAAATCGACCGTGTATCTCGGAGCGACCGATCGAAAGGCTGAATAACCCCGCAAAACTTTATTTGGAACTCGTTCAGCAGAAACCATCCGCTCATTGAGCAAACTTCTCTCATGCGGTAATGAATTTATCCCTGCTTATCCAATAATAAAAGAAACAATCTACTGTTCTAATTAAACGGATACCTGCTTTTCTTATTTTTAAATTTATTTAAACGTACATAAAAAAAACTAAATTTTAATAAATATTGTTTGAAATTCTAAGTAAATATTTAATAAATGTATAAACATATATTTATTTGATACAAAAATTTAATCATTAATTTAACTATTATTTTTTTTATTGAGTAAATATTTATTTACTGTTTATTAAATGTTTATTATTCAAAGAGATATGTATTAAGATGTAGTAATTTTTTTCTAGATATAACAAATACAAACATTAAGATAAGTATATTATTGTGTTGTTAAAAAAATAAATATAAATATATCTTCTCTTTCTTATCAAGTTTTTAAATAAACAAAAGTTCTTAAATAAACAAATAATTACGTAAAAATACTAGCTATGTTTCTCAACATTTCCTGCGATATTTTTATGTATCGACGGTTTCAATACGGACGATTGCGATTGACAGTTTATGCTGGCAAAGTCGCCGCGGAGGAAAAAAAGAGAAGCCTCTCGATCGTGGCGCCGGCAAAACACGTCGAAAACCGATACGCAATGGAACGGTTTTGTTTATCGTTGCAAGAGTGGTACTCCACGAGACGAGAGCCATCCGGCTCGTCTTACACGTCACGAGGATAACCGGACGACAACGATGAAAGACGGTGTTCTCGCTCCGGCTTCTTGGGTATCTCACGAACGAATGGACCAGCAGCATTTCCCGGGATCGATCGATAAACAGGGAAAACGAATTTAAATGTGAGGACTGTAGAATCAATACTTGTACCTTCTACAATTCCTCTTTCGATATTCGAGTAGAAGTGCAACGTTATTCTGCGTCTAAATGTTTCACATTGAATGATAATCTGTATTGACATTACAGAAAATCTGATGTTTAATGCAAGTTAAGAGAGCTCCATAATTATGTTGCTGTCAACTACATTTAATAAATGTCATTAATAAAGGTCATTTATTAATGACGAACTAAATATCTTGAAGTCTTAGTATTTCAATTTATGTATGAATTTGTTTCTCAATTCAATGAAAAAATGTCGATAAAAAGCTAATAAAGGGATAATTAAGAATTTCATAAAAACTAATTGGGCAACGAGATAATATTTAGATTTGTACGCTGAAAGAAATGTTCCAATTACGAGTAAACTAACAAAAAGCCCAACAGTAATGGCATTTTAGTAAGAATTTGATTATAGCCAAAAATTCTCCGTTTGATATCATAAAATACCATTTTGTTGGTTTAATAGAAACATTTTTTTCAATATACAACTCTCTGTGTTATTCTATTGCCTAATTAACTTGTTATTAGAATTTTAATTATTCTATGATAACCAGAAATTTTGTTTAGCCCCAAAATATTATTCTTGTTGGACCTTTTTGTTGGTCTATAATCAGAACATTTTTCTCAGTGTAGGAAATTACATTTGTTGCAATTGGAAACATATTTTTCTGTATTTTCTATTTCTAATTGTTAAATCGAATCATTCTCTATTCTATATCGCTCTTCTAACTCGATATCGGAAGAGATCGAAGAACGTCAGTTTCGTTCGTAGACATCTGATATACAACGTTACGAATTGTTTACGCATGATCGCCCAACGTTGACTCACCGGTTGTCTGTGTTTCGACTCACGTATGACTTCGATATCAGGAATGCATTGCAATAAAAGTAATCGCGTTTAAACCGAATCCCACGAAAAAGCTTGCTCTATTATCGCTTCCGCCCAACTTCGCGATCGACCGAGGAAACGGAAAGAGCGTTCTGAATGCAAGACGAAAACTGCGAGGCTGCTCCTAATATTCACTTCTAGCAATGTAGATCAACTTCAATCTCGGTTTAATTTACTTTTAGTTCTAAGAAATAAAAGAAGATAAATTAATCCAAGATTAAAGTTAATCTATGTTGGCAGAAATGAGCTGAATGTCCGTTTCAATATAGATTAATTTTTACCTCGGCTCAACTTACTCTTTATCTTCTTTTAAATCTTAGAACTAGAGAAAGATGAAAAGTTAGTTGAACCAAGATTAAAATTTTAAGTATAAGTGTACATTAATTTAGCCATCAAAACCTAGTATTAGATCTGTTCTTTCTAGCTTAACATCTTTTCATCTTTTCTCTTTTTTCCTCTGTGAAGAGAAAAAGAGAAAAGATGAGATGTAAGAAGTCCAGCTGAAAAAAACAAACCTATTATTTCATACGGATCTGCATGCGTTAATGAAACAGAATATTCTCAAGTCTCTTTCTCCATTCTGCAAGCAGAATTACTCAGGAAGGGACTTCAAAAACCGGTACTGTTTCGACGAAAGCAATTTTCGACGAGTGTAAATACGGAGGAAAAAGCACCCTGAGGCGATCGTCGCGTTTCCATTGTCGCGGATAAACATAGAGGTCACTTTGAGTGCGCCGAAAAATTATACCGGTTTCACCGTCCTCGTGTGGAAGGTAGAATGAGGTAGCAGGAGACAGTATTGCATTAACCGGAGTCACCGGGTTCGCGTGTCCGTTTGAGGGAGCGTTTCTCGCCCCCGAGGGAGTAACGTGGAGCTTCCCAACAATCATAGGTCGCCATTCAGACTGATTACCTCAAGAGTGGACCTTAAGTGCATCATGCTGGAATGTCTTAGACACAATTTCACTCATATTTGACTATTAACCAAGGTCTAACTTATTCTTCATCTCTCTCCAATGCTAGAATTAAAAAGAGATGAGAAATAAGTTGAATCTCGATTAAGAATTAACCGTGAGTTGTGAAATGACGCCAATTTCCACCAACGTAGATTAATTTTAATCTCGGTCCAACTTACTCTTCGTCTTTTTCTAGTTCAAAAGATTAGAAAAAGATGAAGAGTAAGTTGAATCGAGATTAAAGTTAATCTACATTGATGGAAATGGGCATTAGACTCAGTTCAACAACTCATTGTTGTGGAACTCTTAACAGAGGTTCAACTTGTTTCTCATCTTTTTCCAATTCTAAAATTGGAAAGAGACAATGAATAAGTTGAAAGCTCGGTTAAAAGTTAACCGTCAGTTGTGGAACTGGGCCTGAGCCTTATTTAGCGAGAACACCGTCGAGCACATGCACTCGTTCGCCCCGAGATCGAGATACCGCGACATGCTCGCTCTGCGTAGGTGGTGCGCGCGCGGGATACGAGGGTTGTTCTCTGGGAGAGAGAGAGAGAGACAGAGACAAGGAACAGAGCGGATCGGAGAATGAACAGGAGTACGCGCGCGCAAGACAGAGTGAGAAGGAAAAGGGGGACGCGTCGCACTGCGTGGGCCCCTCGAGGCCCGAGAAGCCGGCGTTGTCGATGATTCACGCCGTTGGCGAGCCGGTCGAGTGCATCGGCGTTTTCACTCTCATTTCACGTGCAGTTCGTCGCGCGGGAATGAGAGAGAAGAGAAAGAGAGGGAGAGAGAAAAGAGCGCCGAGTAAACGCGGATATACCTATCCACCGCGCACGAAGCGAGACGCCACAGTTCCACACTACCGCGTTCTCAAGATGAGCCACGACAGACGCGCGAAACTATCGCCGCGCCCGACTCGGATGAACTGCGACGACCACGCCTGACGCAGCTGCCGCGGAGGCGAGGGGAAGAGCGAGAAAGAGAGAGCGAGAAGGAGAGAAACTTCATACGGGCGCCAATCGCAACTGTCGGTCGCGACGACGCGAGCGCCGCCGAGCGATCGCGTGGACCAATCAGAGCGTCCGCCGCGACGGCGCGAGAACGAACCCGAGTGATATCGAGCGTCGATACTGCAGCGCCGCACCGGCCTGCCATGCCGCTACTTTCAACCCTTTACAAGGGCTTTGAACGGGGAAGCACTTTTGCTTTCGTTCGTCGCGACTTTTATGTAAACTCAGACTTTTGTACAGTCGACTCCGCACCTGTTAGGCTGCGTTCGAAAACATCATCCGGGTGTCTCCGTGTATCATCTTATCTTTGTTTAACACTGAGTGAACAATAAAGATAATACGATACACGGGGGCACTCGGGTGATATTTCCGAACGCAGCCTTAGTCTTTATTTTATTCGTTGTATCTAATAAGCCTTTTATTTTTTTATATTTAATTTATTAATTTCATCTACATGATTACAAATTTTATTGTGATTCTTGAGTCCTTTCGGGTCCACAAGCCACTTGGCCTTGCAATTAGCCTGCATGAGCGATAATTTGTATTGACTTATATTGTCACTAAATGGGTGCCTTCCATTTAGTGACATAAATCAACTAAATGTCGTCCTATCTTTCTTTGCCTTTCATGAATAATAAAGATAGAACGATATTTGTCGACTCATGTCACTAAATGGAAGGCACCCATTATTTTCCCATTTGCAGCTTAAAAAATAATACTTACAATTATATTTTGGTTCATCGAAGATGGCTCGGAAAAAACCCAAACACATTTGACTTTTGTACTTATTAAGAAAAATACATTAAATAATTAATTTGCACTCTAATTATTGCGAATTTTGACCCTCATTCGGCCTATATTTTCCTTTTTTTTTTTTATTTAGACAGTCTATTGTGTATATTATTATCTTATGTAAACGCTTTGGAGACGATCAACTTATTCTGTTTAATTGAACTTCTTGCACCGTTCATCTCGTCTCTTTTTTTTTCAATGCGAAGAGAAAAAGGGAAAAGAAGAAGATGCACGGAGCAAGAAGTCCAGCTGAAAAGAACAGGCCTTATATTCTTTCCTACGTGGATCAGAGGATTAGTAAAACATGTCTCTACATTCTATAAAAAGTTTACGAAATAAAGACTTAAAATTCTTCGATTACATTGACAATACTGGGCACTCATTGATTCTGTTGAAATATAAACTTATCGTTTTCAGAGAACCGAATATTAATCATATTTTAAATTTAAATATATAAACCAAATATCATTTCAATAAATAAACTGTTCAATTTTCGAGACCGAATTATTATTAAATTTTGCAAGATATTCGATATCATTTTATTGGAGATACTAATGCACATTGTGGACAATTATTATTGAAAGACTGCAGGAAACGCATTTATTAATATTTAATAAGCTCGTAAATGCAATTAATTATTATACAATTAATTGCCTCCAATTAAGTATAACTAATAATTAATTGTTAATAGTAATATAGTTAATTAAGTTTCATTAATTAGTTAGTAATTTAATTATTAATTTCTCACATGAAAATACATGTAGAATACACGCAAATTTTAAGTAGTAAAATTTCAGTAGTAGTTTACGATTTTTATTCCATTTCCAAGAAATGTAAAAAGTATATCAATTTTATAAGTCTAGAGAAATACAACAATTAATGTAAAAACTATTAAGATGTGAGAAAATCTATTATAATTGTCAGAAAAATCGACTTGGCGATTACTGTGACAAAATGGCAATTAAACATAGCTTGCAAAATTGCAAGAATATGGAGTAATAAAATCAATTTTATCGAACGACAGAAGATTCTCATATCATAGCATCGCGTCGACTAATTATCCAAAACAATGGCTGTTTTGAATGAACCCTAAGTGATTCGAGCACGCATACGCGCCGCTCTTGATTCCACGATGTCAACGCTCTCACGATCGCGATTGTCTTCGTCTCTCGATGCGGTGCTTGTTATTCGAGTGCGTCCACTAGGAAGTAAGCACGGCGGCAATCGTACTCGTTTTGCGGCCTTAATTGGACATTGAGTTAATAAGAGCACCGAACTGTCGAGACCGCGCGTGCCTGCGTGCGTGCGTGCGTGCGTGCGTGCGTGCATGTACGAAAGAACGAAACGAGAATAAAAAGAACGTCTCGAACGGAATGCAGTTCGTGACAATGCATCGTCGGTTCTCGACTCGCGAAGTCGGATGGAAACTCTGACTTCTTGAGGATTCCTTCGCCAATCTCCTCGAGTCATTTGACATTATCTCGTATATTAATCAAGTCATTACGCATAGAGATTGATAGTTTCTTATTGTAGATTGCGAAAATTCACATATTATTGTTACGCGTAAAATCACAATTTAATATTTTTCCAAATGTCATTCGATCGTCTCTAAAAAATTTTTTTAATTAATCGATTAAAAAAAATTTCTTAATTTTAGAATTCTTTTTTCTCTAAAAAATTAATTTACTTTTTTTCTAAATTTCTTAATTTCAAAATCCCTTTCTCTCTAAGAAGTTGATACCATTCTCTCTAAATTGATCATTTTTCTAAAGTTCTTAATTTTAGAATCCCTTTCTTTCTGAGAAACTGATCCATTTTTTTCTAAATTTCTTAACTTTGGAGGAATTCCAAAGTTAAGAAATTCCTTTTTCTCTAAGAAGTTTATCTATTTTTTCTAAATTTCTTAATTTTATTCGAGCACTTGAGCACAATCTATTATCAATTATCTCTTATTCTGAGGAACCGGTTTATTTACACGACACTGACTGCTCTAGCGACATTCAAGGGGGTACTCTACTCTAAAACATGCTTTTTTCGGGATTTTTTTACAAGAAACTAGTGAAAATTGTTAATATCAGCTTTTTATGTATATATTTTATTATGTTTAGAGAACATAAAAAATATTTTTTAAAGCTAAATTAATGAATATAAATATTAATTAAACCCTATCGAATACATGGTAAAAAAAAA
>NW_017296059.1:6056863-6077305 GCF_001594075.2 Trachymyrmex cornetzi
TCATGGGCACCGTTTTTTTTTTACCATGTATTCGATAGGATTTAATTAATATTTATATTCATTAATTTAGCTTTAAAAAATATTTTTTATGTTCTCTAAACATAATAAAATATATACATAAAAAGCTGATATTAACAATTTTCACTAGTTTCTTGTAAAAAAATCCCGAAAAAAAGCGTGTTTTAGAGTAGAGTACCCCCTTAACTCATTTAAGGGGATCCTAAAGTCGTCCTGTTTTACCATGATTACGTTTTACGAAAAATCTCCAACAAATTGTCTTCACGGATTGCAAAATTTTTTTTACAGAGTTAAAGAACGCACAAAAAGAAATTCACAAAAGGAAAACACGATTTCACGAGAAAATCGGAAAAAAATTAAAAAATTCACTTTCTGGCATGTACAACTGTCACCTGAGGTTAACATTTGCTTGATATAAAAGTTTTACAGCTTGTAGATTGAAAATAAGTGTGAAGCGGGATTCCGAATATTTGAACAAACAATCCTGAGTTTGCGAAATTATGATCGAAAGCCTAACAAAAAAGATTTTCCAAAATTAAAGTCGTATTTTTTATTTAACACACACACACACACACACAATTATTTTTTTCTCTTTTACAGATTCGAAAATCCTTTTCCAAGATTAAAGTATACACATTAATACGTGTCTATGAGATGGAATTAATTCCAAGAATGACAAAAAATTTCGAAAGTGAAATCTTAAAAAGAATTGTTTGTCGTTCTCGGTATAAACTCCACCTCACAGACACGTATTAATATGTATACTTTAATCCTGGAAAAAGATTTTCAAATTTGTAAAAGAGAAAAAAAGTAATTGTGTTATACAAAAATTATGATTAGTCGTCGGTAATACAGACGACTTTAGGATCTTCTTAAGCCAGGATCAAATTGCAAACTAAGATTGAGATTGCAGTGGAATTTAACTAATCAGAAGAAAGAAAACCAATATCAAGTTTAATGAACTTATTAGTTTGCTCAAATTTCGATCTAATCTCAATCCTAATCTGTAATCTGCTTATACAGGCTTACCACAGTCATATTTGGTAAAAAGAGTATTATGCGAATGAGATATATTACAGCTACCTGTTGAGACTCCTGATTCTTCTGGCAATTATATCTGGCGAGAACGGTCGGATTCAAGCGACGTCTTGACGCCACCGTTGGCGTGTCTGTTGTCGACATCGCGTCGACGTTCATCCAATTGCTTAATGGTCAAATTGTAACTCGATATGCGGAAAACGTTTCACTTTCACAAACACGTTATTACGACACGAGTAATTCGGCGACTCACCGTGTATACGAAACACGAGGAATTGCGATCAGGAATGAGCCCGAGATCGCGAACTTTGCACAACAAACGCGGTTTTCTCACCATTCGATCGCTTTTAAACGTTAATGTGCTCGATAGCAAAATGGGATTGGCCGATAAAAGTCCGCCGAGACTGAAAGGGTTTCTATCTGTTCGTGACTTTAAATTGCCACTGTGGTTTGAAACCGGAACGGCTTGTGTCGTTCTGCGGTTTGGCAATCAGTGAAATCAGAACTGCACGAAGCAAGAATAAGTTAAAAAACAATACTGCACCGCCCAAAATTATCGAAATCGTTTCGAGTCCATGAATGCTTTTACTACTTAATTACTACGCAAATTATTAAATTCATGATTAACAAAATAATTAATCAGATGCGCAAAACTAACAAGGAAGTACAGGGAAATATTCCCCACTCCGATTTTAATAAGTTTTTATTATGGTGTATTTTTTTATGTACACTTAAAACATTCAATTGTTAGTTTCTTTTAAAGCGAATATCGTTAAAACTTACCAAATAAAAAAAAAAATTTTAATAAAAGTTGAATAAATTCAAGAGTACTTTATAACATCAAAAAATTTTTTGATAAAATTTTAATAAAGTTTTAATTTTATTTAAAACAAATATTTAAAAAATGGTTTTGTTTCAATATATATATAAAGAGAGAGTACTCAGAAAATCATACAACTTTTATGTATAAAAATTTTTTCCATCCTTTATAGTTTCAATGATATTTGAAAAAAAAAACCGATTTTCTTCAAAAAGGTGTTTTATCTCCCTAAAATATATGGGACACGTAAAAAAATATTGTCCCATATTTTGCGGTTTCAGTTTAAACAACAATATACAAAGGTTCAAAATCGGAGAAGGATCTCCTTGTGTTTCTATGTAAGTTGAATATAATTTACGCCAGTATAATATCCAATTCCAAGAATCGTAGAAGGACATTGATGTCGTAATACAAGTTTAGAGATAATAGTAGTAACGTAGAAAAACAAACAGAACTAAGTAGAGAAATAAAATCTGCAATAAGTGTCTAGCAAATTGTAATTGTGGCGTTGCTTTCCAAGTTTTCACACTGATTAAACACGTTTTAAAAGCAAAAATAAGACGTAATAAAAATTTTAGGAAAAACTAAAGTAGACAAAAATCACACGTTATATTCGCAGTTTTCAAAATTCTCCAAATAATTTAGATAATTTATCAATGTTCCTAATCTTAATACAATTAATTAAGCAATAATTTAATATAGGTATACATCAATCTTTTTCTACATGAAATGCTTTCAACATTATCACAGATTAATACCCTAATTTCCTCGTGAAAACGAATGTAAAATCTCTTCCACGCGCCGACAAGTCCTTCGGCCGATCATCGTGCAAATGCTGAATTCAAGCGGCGCAGTATTAATATTGCAGACACGAAGTCGACTTCAACGTTCCGACGATCGGAATGCGACTAACCTTATCAGAGAGAGAGACAGAGACTCACCGCTGCCGTAACGTCCGAAGTGACCGTGACGCCGATGACGTCCCAGTTGTCATCGTCATCGTCGGAGTCATGCGGTCGTCCAGCATCCGTACAGCACCGGAAACAAACCAGAAAAATGGATGGGACGTAGGATAAAAGAGGAAGCAGTATTGTAACACCGTGATAAGGACGAAAGAGCAAAAATGATAAGGAGCAAGATGTCCGGGACACGAAGGAGGAGGGAAAGAGAAACGTTATGTTAGAATTATCTATTTCTGTATTAAAATATATATTTCATATTCAACATTTTTTTTATGTAGCTGTTCGTCAAGCATACATTAGGCATACATTTGACGTTTTTTTATCGTAATTGTTCGTCAGGTATATATTTAGATATGTATTTTATGCCAATTTATTCCGATGAATGTTTTCGATTGATAAAACGTATCAATAAATTTGAGAAAATAACCCTAACTGGTTGCAGTTATATCGCGATATTTTATCTTCAATAAGTATATAGTATCCATAACTGGTTGTTAATGCTTTAAGCAACGTAGCATTTATGTACCATCGAAACTGGATAATTACTGCAAATGCGCGGTAAATAGAATCTCCCGAGAGTTTAATTCAATAATAAAAGCAGAAACTAGTTTCTCTTTCAAAAATGATAATGTAATCGTTTGCTTTAGAAACAAATTACATTCGGAAAATTCTTCTCTACGATATTTGAGATGTATTTACACATCATATTGAAATAATATGAGAATGTAAAAATTATCAAAGTCATATTAAATGTTAAAAGGGCACAAAAAGATACATGTACTCCCTAAAATCTTTGGAGTGGAATCTAATTCTAAAGAATGACAAAAAAAGGTCGGTATTCATAGTTGGATCTTATATTTAAGACCGTCTTAAATACAGTCTTAACATGTCATGAACCAATCAGAGGCCGGTATTCATAGTCGATTCTTATTTTGAGACCGTCTTAAGTAATGTCTTAAGTCGCTAATGCGGCCCTCTGATTGGTTCGTGACACCTCAAGACAGAACTTAAGACGGTCTTGAAAAACTCTCTAAATCTGAATCAGTGAATAGTCACTAATTACTCAGTAGCATACTTGGCATTGATAATCAATAAAATTTAACTGAAAAAGGAAAAATGTTTGAGCATTATATAACTAAAATACTGATTTGCACATGTTAATTTCAATTTTCCAATACTATATTCATTGAATTTATGCACTTTAACAAGATTAGTTAGATCACATAATAAAGATCAGCTAGGTTAGGGATCTTACATTTAATTCACTGATTACCAGTGGCATACTTAGCACTGATATCAGTGATTATCCACTGATTCAGATTTAGAGAGTAAGAATTGACTATGAATACCGGCCAGAGAGCCGTATTAGCACCTTAAGACATTACTTAAGACGGTCTTGAAATAAGAACGGACTATGAATACC
Source organism: Trachymyrmex cornetzi (assembly GCF_001594075.2). Lineage (NCBI taxonomy): Eukaryota > Metazoa > Arthropoda > Insecta > Hymenoptera > Formicidae > Trachymyrmex > Trachymyrmex cornetzi. Next base: position 6,061,125 of record NW_017296059.1, read on the forward strand.
GTCCAAAGAGTGACAATTGAGCCAGTGTTGAAAAAGAGTGGCTCAATTGTCAATTGTTAAAAGTGAGATTTCAGTCTTTGGAGTTACATTCCACTCCAAAGATTTTAGAGAGTAGAAATTAAAATTTGCATCTTACGTGCGTCTTGCAGAACGATCGTAGAAGCCTCCATCCTGATCGTCCGTTCTGATACCCCCGCGTCGTTTATCGTCGAATTCTGTCACGGTGAATCGCGTGAATGACTATGTACGCTGCATCGAGGGGTGCCATCGACCAAAATAGATTTTCCAAAATGTACGGATCCCCGAGGTTGGAATTTAAATATCATGCGATATATATATGTGGCCGATTAGGCGTGTCGATACACCGGGAAATCTCGGGCGAATTTAAATTCCTGCACGATCGCGATTAACGTCAACGGTCGACGAGAAACGTAGGTTCATCCTTAATGTACGGAAAGAACGATTTTGCTGAAATATATAAAAATTTAACTTATATATACAGATCTGAAAATAAATTTGTTGAACCCTCAAAATAATTACGTAGGAATTTCAAATTACATATAATGATCAATGCTGCAAAAAAGTTTAAATTTTGGCATTCTAGCGATCAGTTTGAGCGCCCTACATAATTATTTTGATGGTCCAACAAAATTATTTTCGGATCTATAGCTAAATTTTTAGATATGTTAACGGAACCATCCTTTTCATGCATAATTTCACCTTTTCTCCACTAAAAATATAATTTTTTTCCCTCTAAAAATATAAAAGTGAAGATAAAGTCTTTGCAACACTGCGTTCTTGTTGTTCGAAGACTACAGAGATTTTCGAGGCGTTATAATGAAAAAAAGTCGCACAAAAATATAAAATTTTTACTATTTAAAATTCGATACAGGTTTAACCTTTGCAACGAAAAAAGGTTAAAAGTGCGATTTGAGAAATGTAATCTCGAAAGAGCTATTGATCGTTCCAGATATACCTCCGTTATTGAAACTCGGACGGAGGTGTATCTATACAATTCGGTCCATCTATATATACACGAGGATTTAAACGATTCAAGGAAGCCGGGGAAACAAAAAAATATACAAATACAGAAAATGACGACTCGATTAATTTATCTCAATTCGAACCGATTCTTTGAAGAGATTCTCTCGCAGATTTTTGTGGATAATCGCGACATTCACAATCCCGATGTATCTCGCTAGTGATTAATGTATGTTTTTCGTGAGCCACGTGAGTCTTCAGTACAATAAAATTAATATCCTTGGTGGGATGCGGAAGATACGATCGCGTGTTCGCGTGTCGGATTCGCAAGTCGCACTAAAAGCAACGTCGACTCGGGCGATTCGCGATCGCTCGGAGCTTCTCTCACGTGCGACGAAGAAGCGTTCTCTTCTATCCTCGCCCGCTTGCTCTGCCTTCCACCATCGCTCTCCTACTTTCCTCCTCTCGCATTCTTCCCCCTTAATCGATTAAGAGAATTGATTCTTTAACCCTGCAGAATTCCTCGCGGGTCTATTTTCGAGCGACTCCATCGATAAAACGCGCAGATCATAAATATTATTGTTATCACGTTTAAACTTTGCAATTTTGTCAACTTTTCATTTCTTGAGACACCTGCTTATTAAATACGAAAAAGAAGGGATACAGTTTCATCAAATCATCTTATGGTAACTGTAACAATTAACGCCATATTTCTCAAGCTACAAAAAAAAAACGGTTTTGCTGAAGTATCAAAAAATTTAACTAGATCTAAAAATAATTTTGCTGGGCCATTAAAATAACTGTTAAAACTCTTAAACGTTGATGACAATGTTAGAAAAAGCTTTAACATTTCGGGAACGATTGAAACGTCCTGCTTAGTTATTCTGATAGTCAAAATAAGATTATTACTAAATATAATATCAAAATGTGGATTTTTTAAGATTCTTAGTGTTAAATCCATATTTATGAAATTTTTCGGAACGAATTCTGATCGGAGATCAATTGTTCAATTATTCTTTGGATTTCCATTGTGTTCTCTAAGGAAAATTTCGATCGGAATTCATTCCAGATTTCAATTGTAATTCCTAAGGAATAATTCCAATCGAAATCTATTCCGAACAGTTCTATACGTGCCCTGAATATACTAACTATGTAACTTTTGTATCAGACCTCTTCCTATCGCGACCGATTACAGGAACAGACGTCCATGAAAATAGCAGCGCTTTATCTATGCAGGACCAACACAACAGGCAATCTTATCTTAATGGAAAACTAATCGGGTGACGTGTTGTGTATTGCGTGAGTAACTATTTAGAACACGAACAAGCGAGGTCAGACTATAAAAAAAAACAACAAAAACCGATTTCAGAATAATGACCTGTTTCTACTAATGTTAGATGAACTTTAATCTCAATTCAACTGGTTTATCTTTTTCTAATTCTGAGAACTAGAAAAAGATAAAAAGTGGGTTAAATCGAGATTAAAGTCAGTCTACATTGATGGAAATTTACCATTAGATCTAAAATAATCTGATTCTTTTCAGAGAAAATACCGTCGATATATGGAAAGAACGTCAATGCTGGGATTTAAGATATGGATTTAAGAGATATTTATTATTCTCCATTGCAATGTTTATTTTTTCCATCATAATTCATTCTAAATCTTTGGATTTTTAAAATATACATTATATCAGAAATGTTTAAATTTTTACGCTTGTTTTTGCTAATGTAAGTTGACTTCAATTTTCTCGATTTAATGTATTCTTCATTTTTTTTCAATTCTTATTATAAAAAAAAATTAAGAACATTGAATTGAAATTAAAGTTAATCTATATTAGAGAAAACAAGTATTCAAAATAAAGCGACGTTTTTCGGTAAATAAGAATTTAAATAATAATAAAGGAATTTAATAAATAAAATGAAAATGATTAAATAATAATAGATAAAGTAAAAGTAATTAATATCGGGACTCCGATTGGGATTCATATTTCATAATTTTCCTAATTTTTTCAAAACATTTCATTCTTAAGATCATCAAATAAGAATTGTTTCTGTTTCACATTACAATAATTAGATAATTGACAATTTTGCAAAAATTATCCAACAGATTTATTTTTCTCTTTCATCACTTTCTCTCATAATAAGTTATACTAATCCAGCCATCAATGCGGTATATAACATTTTCATGCTAAATCACATGTTTATAATAGAAAACAACGGATAATATCACTCTTGCGGTAAGCAAGTGATAATAACACAGAGAATAATAATTGACAACGCGTCAACAGTGTCAACACGCAGGTGAACAAAGATGGCCCTCGAAAATAAGACACCTGTTAAAATCAACCACACGTTTAGATCGCAAGAAAAATATAAGCTCCAAAAATACATCAAATTTTGTTACATGCAACCTCATTAAATTAAGTCAATATATTAATAAACATTAACGATTAATAAAAAACTCAATTTTCTCTCTCTCTCTCTCTCTCTCTCTCTCTTTCACCCTCACCTTCGATCTTCCTCTTTTAGCAACGAAACACAAGAGAGACGGGCGACCGACGGCACAAGATTACTGCTCCAAATTACCCAATCTTTCTCCTTAATTCGTCCTGTAATTACCGCCGCTACGCGGAAAGGGGGCGAAAGAAGAAAAACAGCGTTGACGAGATCTAATTAATCCAAGCTGTCGAGGGAAGGAGGGAAGAGGGAGTGACTATTAAATGATTAAATTGGTAGGTTAGGTCGGTTCGCGGCGTATCGACCGGCCGCGCCGTATTGACGACGAAATTTGGCGGCTGCCAAAATGGTCGGCGCCGTCTTTCTCTCACCTGTCGGGAAGGCAAAAAATAAGGAGGAGAGAGAGAGAGAGAGACCGCGGCGCGTCTCATCGCTTCTCACTCACGTCTGACTTACCACTTCGCTGCATCGTCGTTCCGCCGGGGCGTCACAGCGGCTCATCGAGCATAATCCTCCGTGCGTGGGTGACGCGGGTAAACGGCCACCAGCGCGCTTCCTCGCATGCCACACTCGCGAGAGGCGACGAGACGCGACGAGACGAGACGCGGCCACCGAGCGATCGGAACGGACACGAGAACGTCGACGCTCCGTAACGCAACACGACCGCACTTTTCAAATATTTCGCGTAGCCAGCCTCTCTCGCACGATTCGAGTGTCGCCGACGCGTGCGCACGAACGATAACCGACGCGACGACACCGGTTGGCCGCGAGGAAAGATGGCCGACTCTCGCGCCGTTCTCAATCCTCGTCTAATGCCACCTGTCGCTGTCCCTCGGAAGTAACCGAGTGCCGACGATGCCGATCATGTGACGCTTCCTGGGGTGAATGACGTTGACGGTGGTCGACAGTTCTTTGAGGTTGTCATCACTTGGAAACGCGATTATCTTAAGTGAATATTTAATCTTCAAGGCCTGATTTTTCATTTTTTTGCTTAATTTGTAGTTTAAACTTAACCTCACTTAATCTGATAGTAATTTAAAAAATATTTTTCCAGCAATAATTAATCACTAAACTGATGCTTTTATGTAGTTGTGCGGTAACTTTAAAGTTCACTCATTACAAAACCATCTGTTTAATGATTGAGTACTAGCTACTAGAAAAATAACATAAATACAATTTATATGTTATTATTAGGTTAAGTTTAATCCAGAGTTATGCAGAGTTGTGCTGTATATTTCATGATTATGTTTACATAAATATATTTACGTTCTGTTTATGTTAAGTTTACATGAATCTTTTTCATGTAAATTTAATACAAACTGGATAATACCATTCAGAAAGAAGTAATTAAGTTTTAAAATACTTAATTCATCTGACAAATAAAAATTAATACTAATAAATAAAAATATAAGAGCAAGATAAAAGCTTCAGTTCAGTCTAATGCAACAAAGAATATAGGCTTTAATGATTCTTAGATTATTTACATAGACGACACATAAAACATAGTTTATATACTCGTAGTTTTTAAGTTATAACCAGAAAATGAAAAACCGAGCCCTAGTGGATAGATAAGGTGACCATAGTATTTCTAGTTTTTTTTTAAAACCTTGTTCTGAAGAAAGAAAACAAAGAATATACTCCCAGAAGTTTTAAAGTTTATTACTTTTATCTTCCTCTATCTTATAATGATATAATTATAACATGATATGTTAATAACAAATATAACTATAAAATTAAAGTTTCTTGGGAGTGTTTTGAGCACCTCATCCATCAACTTGCATATCTTTAAATCATTTACCCAATTAAAGAGATTAAAGAGATGTTGATAAACGATCGTTAATTATATATATATATATATATATATAATTATGCTTGATTGACATGGATACATAATCTCGTTATAGGCAATGGGCAGGGCATGCTGCATCTTGGGATGTCCCTCGGGAGGAGATGCCCCATCTCATCAGATCCCCAAGAATCCAGCTCTCTTCCAGAAATGGAAAAGCCTGATTTACTCCGAGAAAATTCAACATATGACCGACGAGCAGATAAGCAAGTGTGCTGTGTGCTATCGGCATTTTGCTGACAATGACTATCTAGTAACTTACCGAGTAAGAAAGTTGAAACGTGGCGTTGCACCTTCCTTAAACTTGCCAAACAGACCAGATTCTAGTGTACCTATTATGATTAAAATAGAACCGCAAACATCGGCTGCAAATAGAGAAACGTTTACTGCAAAAGAAGAGGTGACAGAAATTCCAAGAATGATGGAAGAATTAGAAACAACTCAAATTACATTATTCAAAGATATTCCGGAAGAAATTAAATCTTGTTCGTTCGACCAGCCACAAATTTTATTAGACAAGAATATTGAGCAAACTAATTTAACGGCAGAAACATTTAAGTTAAATCATAGAGAAAGGACGTCGAGAAAGAAACGAAAATTAACTGCAAAACAACTGCATCTACTTCAATGTAAACAACAAGCCAAGCAATATGAAAAAACACCTTCGATACAAAAGCTGCTATCTTTTCTCACGCCTGCTGAAATAGCAAGTATTAAAACTAGAATACGAAAAGCAAGATATGCCCCAAGAATATATGTAAGAATATATCATAATATTGCACAAAGGAAAGCTTTTGGTTACTTAAAGCTCTTAGAAGATTAGTAATTTATTGCAAGTCCTAAAATCAAGAATGGAAAATCAGGATGTGAAATTCATCTACTTTGGAATGTCATGAGAAGCAAATCTTACCGAGTATGAATTTATCACATTTATATTAGCAAAAAAGAATTAATTTCGTCATAATAATGAGGAGAATAATATTGTAAGTGCATATATATTCTTATATTTAATATAATTATCCCTCTGTATGAGAGATAATCATACAGAGGGATAATTAACTAACATAATTCATGTATTATTTTTTAATAAGGAAAATTCTAATTATGTTAAATATATATTATCCACACACCTTTGGGTCATTAATGTCCTGTCCATTTCTTTTCTTTGTTGATTTATATAATACAATATTATATACAACAATTGTATATAACAATTTATATACAATTTATCATAAATATACCGCTTTCTAAAGATGTCAAAATACGTAAAAATATACGTAAGAATTACTTAATAATTTTTATATATTTGTAAAAGTGATGAAAATTAATCCAGGATATGAAAGACCCATCATGTGTGTGTACTAAGGGTTATATACTGCAATATATATTTTTCTTACATGCATAAGGTATTATTTAATTTTTATATTTTTTAGATCATAATAAAATATTCAATATTCTAACTATACTCTTATTGCACACACAGTAAAGCTGTAATTAACGACTTACGGCAACTACATACAGATGGAAAAGATTCAAATGGACATGTTGGGTGCAAAGTTTCAACATTATGTCGATACAACGGTAGTTTTACTGTATTTTTAAAAACGAATACATGAAATATACATTTATAATTATATGTATGTATAATTGTGGTAGAAGGATTGTATTATTCTCTGAATATAGACCTCTGAATTCTATCTTATCGCTAACGGTGTCGCAAAGAGTATCGTAGAACGTATTCTTTCTGAACACATAATCTTGACGGGGATTATTCGGTTGAGCACTTTACTCGCCGGTGACGAATACTTTTACTACGTGAGAGAATCTCTATACTGACATTAATAGAGATTCGCCGTTTAAGAAATGCGCCGATAAATATTGATCTGTGCGTAACCGATTTCGGGGAGAAAAGTGATAGTGGGAAATAGGAATAAATTCGATCGAATTAGTATAAATAAGTAATACACAGCAAAAGGTAGCCTCTTTAGGATCGGTTCATCTATGCAAAGTGTTCCCGAGCGTAACATACATCCAAAATATCTGACGAATTACGTTGAAAAATATTCTCATTTAACATTTAATCTCTATACATCTTATCGATTTATTTTGGAGGTGCTGGATGCTTATATGCACGATATGTTACGTGCAATAATTGATTATAAGGTACGGTGTTTTACTCTTTTTTTTTCCTCTACGCTCACTAATTACGAAATTGCAATATAGAACGTGCTCGATTCTACGACCGATCTTAAAGAGTTCGTATTCGTCTTTAGTGATTAAGAAATATTTTTTCTTTAATCGCATAATTATTATCTACAGTTTTGGAGTGTCTCAATTTAAAATTTTCTTCGCATCGTTGATTTTCTCTGTTGAATTTAATAGTTTAAAATTTGAGAGACACACGTGCTAATAATAGATAAAATATATTATTTTTGAGAGGTGAGAGTCGATAGAAAATTTCTAACATTTTCAAATATTCGAAAATCGTCATTTTATGATTTGCCATCAGTTAATTTAAGCTTTTGGTCAAAATTGGAAATTTTAAAATCTGAAACGTGTTCTTTTCATCATCGATTCAATACAGTAAATATTTTGTGTTAGAAACAGTCTACTCAAGTTCTTGTTAAAATTTTGTGTTGAATTTTTAACATATTTGAGTATTAATTTAATATAATCTGCAGATCACATAATTATGTTATTTAAATACTTTGTATTAAATTGATATCCAACATTTTTAATGTTAAAATAACATTTTAATAAATAATATAAAAATAATGTATTTTAAAACCTAAATTTTAAGATGAATAAATAAAATATGTAAGGATATGTTAATTTTTAACAAATAAAATATGTTAGGATTTGTTAATTTTTAAAATCCTAAATATTAATTTTACTGAAAAAAAAGTTTCTATGATTTGTCTACAAACTGAGTCAGTATTCCTTTTTTTGTGCTTATTTTTAAAAATAATATACCTTTTAATAATATTCATCTTGTGTTAAGTTAACACAAAAATTTGAGTGAACCGTTTGAGACACGTGAAATATTAAATTTAGCACAAATTTTCACCAACGGTGAATCAACATGCTGAAGTTACATAATCACCGGCTCGCGTAGCGTCTTATTTAATTAAGTAACTCAAATAATAGACAGACGAGAGTCTTTTTGGTTCACAAGTACAAAAAGATGTATCAAGAGAAGATATTAGGCTTGTTCTTTTTAGCTGAACTTTTTTGCATTAGTTATCTTTCTCGTTTTTCCCGGTAGAGAAAAAAAGAGAAAAAGTGAATAGTACAAGTTCATTTTTCCTCTTTTTCTCTCTACTGGAAAAACGAAGAAGATGACTAATGCAAAAAGTTCAGCTAAAAAGAACAGACCTAATATCTTCTCTTGATTCATCTTTTTGTACTTGTGAACTAAAAAGACTCTCGTCTGTCTATTAGCTGAAAAGAATAAACCTTTAATCAATTCTAATAGATAAGAAGTCTATCTACCGCGGCAAAAGCGAGGTTATTCTTTGAAATCCATAAATGAGAATCGTATCTCCTGTACGAAATTTATGAGAGAGGCATCCGAAGAGAAAGTGCAGAAACGAACGGAGCATCCGTAAATGTACCATAACGGCGCGTTTATTCCATGTTTAGGTCGTATTTTTTAGGCCTTGAGAAGTGCGAGGGTTGATTTTCGTTTCCCTAAAATAGCACTTTGAATTACGTGCTTCTAAATATTTATTCATCTGGACTGACTTGGCCGTTTATACAAACGATAATAAACGATAAATAAACGCGCCTTTGCACGGCAGCAGTTTATGCGTATAGTGATGCTCGTGATCGATAGAATCGATAGGTACGCGGCTGCTCCTCTCGAAACGTGTGCGTTTGGACGAGCTACGAGTGCCGATCAACATCGGAGTGTTTACTAATTTGATTGTATGTCGCTGGCGCGATGTTGACCGACTCCGGGCATTACGTATTCCCGGCAATATGGAGCAAGACGAATGGAGCAGTCGAATCGAAAAATAGAAAATAGAATAGAATTAATATTGCAATAATTTATTAAAATTTATAGAAGTAAAAATATGATCTAAAAGCTATTCTGAATAAAATATATATATATATTCTATATATTCTATATATTCTTTTATAAATTATGCGACATAAAAGTAATGATTGCTTCAAGTAGAAAAAGTAGCAACAGTTGTAAAATTCTTGTAAAATTAATAGTATATTTGATATAAAATATAAAAATATATTTAAACGTTATAAATAATAATTAATATAACATAAAATATTATAATAATAAAAAAGTACAAAAAAGAGAGATCTCTATATCGATTTTCTATTTTCTTCAAATAAATTTTCTAAATTGTATACGAATCCAATTTAAAAATTGTATACGAATCCAATTTAAATTATGCGACGTAAAAGTAATGACTTCTTTAAGTAGAAAAAGTAGCAACACTTATAAAATTCTTGTAAAATTAATAATGTATTTGATATAAATATATAAAAATATATTTAAACATTATAAATAATAATAAATAATATAGCATAAAATATTATAATGATAATAAAGTACGAAAAAAGAGAGATACTCTATATCGATTTTCTATTTTCTTCAAATAAATTTTCTGAATTGTATACGAATCCAATTTAAATTATGCGACGTAAAAGTATTGGTTGCGTTGTAAAAAATGTAGCTTTGCAACTGTAGAATTATATACTACATTTTATATAAATATACATAAATAAATATCTAATATATTTAAGTCACTATAAATAAATATATATAATATAAAATTAAAAATATAATAAATATAAAATAAATACAAAATATTATAATAATAAAAAAATATGATCGTCATTCGCGATCGATCATTCCTCCGATCGTCACGTTCCGACGTTTGAGACGCGAATAAAAGAGTTCCTCGTCCAAACGCGGTTCTATCTAACAAAACGAAATGCGTGTCATGCATACATCTACCTCGATAATTCTTGATACGTGTAAATGATTGTCTGTGATTGTCCGCGATTGTACACGTAGAATAATCACATTTCAACATCTCTTCTCCGTTTCGTATGCCTATTTCAAAGTACGCGAAAGAACGGGATTGAGGGAGGAGGTGGAAAGGAGAAAAAGGGAGGCCTCGATGTCTCCTGATAACGCCTTACATTACTTTCTCCAAGTGTTTGTGTGTCGGGGTGTGCTTAACGTTAAGGACACTTAACTTTGTATAATCTTACGTCATTAGTTAGAATAATAATCACACATGAACGAATGCTTTTTTTTCATTTTTTTTCTTCTTTTTTTAAATTTTGGAATTGCAAAAAACGGGAAACGGGGCATGTATCGTGGAACTATTCGGAATGAATTTTGATCGGAATTATATCGTTTTCTCCTTAGAAAATACTCTGGTAACACAATTTATTGGCCCAATATTGGCTCATTTAACCAACGTTTAACCAATGTATTATTAATGAATTACTATTAGGGCACAATAGAAATTTGGGGAATAATTGAAAAATTTCGATTAGAATCCATTCCCAATAATTTGATAAAATCCGTATCACACTACGCATTGGAGATTGAGAATTGCAAATTGAAGATTAAAATTCAATCAATTTAAACGAAATGTATTGAAATTAAAAATATCATTTGACTGATCGAACTCTAATCTCTTATTCGTAAAAATTTTTAAGCGATTCCTAATATTTTAGAGACTTAATATTATTGTACAATTATTTTGTACAGTATTATTGATGCCTTTAAACATAATTTAAAACAAACAGTCTGGAGGCTCAATATAGGACGGGACTATTCCGTCAGTTTCAACTTTAAAAATATGAAAATTTACGACGGTAAACGATATCTCTTTGCAGTGACATGCTTACAATTACATTATATGTACACTCATGATTGCTGCTTGAGAGCGCGAGCATAACCTTTAGATATTCAATACGTTGTTCAAAAACATAAATATTATCGTGAGAAACGGACGAAAAACTCTCTAGATGATTAGTAATCTTCATTCTACAATATAGCGTGACACGGTTTTAATACGTGCCCAGGATCGACGTGAATTCGGCGCGAGTCCGATTTTTCGATCCGCGATCCCGCGATTGCGAAGACGGGTGGAAGACGACGCGAGTGTCGCTGTCGAGAGTCGGGTGTCGTTGTCGGAGTGTCTCTGAGGATCAAATTTCCTTTCTTTAAAATGTCTCATATGCCTGCAATTCCTATGCATCAACCTATGAGATGGATGTAATACGTAAACGATGATCATCTTTGTTTATTTTGTGCGACTGTGAGGCGACGCGATGCGCAACGAGACGTATAGTGGGGCGAAAATTTTGACAATTAGTGAAAATTTTGATCGCATGAATCTTCCACGAGGCATTTGTCGAAACCTATCTGTATACTTCTGACTAGCATCCTTACCTGTCGAAATCGATGCGACGTGTCTGAGGTTTAAAAAGCGATCATCTCGATGTTCCCGTGAGTAGAACCGTTATTGCACTTATTAACTACAACTTGAAGGTAGCAACGAAATACTAAACCTATACCTGTTCTTTTTAGCTGAACTTTTGCACCAGTTCACCTTTCTTCTTTTTCTCTCCAAGAGGAAAGATGGATTGGTGCAAAAGTTCAGCCAAAAAGAACAGGCCTTATTATTCTACAATTAAGGTGCAGCCACAATAGAAGGAATAAGGAATTAGGAATAAAGAATAAAGATTTCAACTTATCATTGTTATTCTTTATTCCTTATTCCTTCTGTTGTGGCTGCACCATTATTGTATAATATTATAATAATTATTGTGTAATAATTGTATAATAATTATTATATAATAATTATTATTGTATAATATTATTAATTCTTCCTTTAAATAATTCAAAACAATTCAAACCAAACTGTAGAGTCTACATGATCAATAATATCTGGCAAAAATAAAAATCGAAGCGTGAGTCGAATTTAAAAGGAAAGACAAAAATAAAGTTTTTAAGGTCCGGTTCCAAAGATTACTTCAACCTCGGTTTAATTTATTCTTCAACTTTTATTAATTCTAAGAATTAGAAAAAGATAAATAAAGTTAAACAGAGATTTGAGTATTAATCTTACACTGACGGAATCGAATCTAAGAGGCGAAAACTGAGACAACGAAATATAAAAGATGTGTTTACTCTTCTTTTTTCATTTTGTTGTCTCAATTTTTTCTTTCTAAAAGCTTTATTTTTATTATTTTCCCTTTACATTCACAATTTACTCTCCAATTTTTATTTTCGCCAGGGAATATTATGTAATAATATTGATCGTCTAGGGGCCGCTTTTCTGAATATTTGCACTGGCTTACAGTTACGCGAACGAAAAGCCATGCGAGCTTTTGCGAGCTTCCGAACTTGCTTTCACCGCGACGTCCGCGACCAGTATCGTAATGCTTACGAGGATGCGTAAGCGATAAACACAATATAAGTATGTGTTTGTATTTTGCAACGATGAGGCATGACTTTTAACATGCGCTTGAAAGTCGAATTTCGCGAATCATAAACATTTCCAACGCTCGAACGAGGACAATTCGTTGATCATCGTACTGTCGACAATTGAGAAGCAGACTTTCAAAATGCGTTTTGTCCAAAATTTTATTTTTTTAGTTAGAGATGACATAGTGTTTAATGTTGAATGACATATATTATAAGCTACTCTGGAATGTTTAGAAAGCATTTTTTTCATCGTTAATTTATATACTGAAAAAATATAAACATTTCAAAGTGCATTATGTTTTTTTAACTAGAAACAAACAAAATGCATTTGTTTTACATTTTTAGCAATTGTTGAGCAATTTTGTTTAATATTTTACATCCTACTGATTGACATGTTGTTATTTTCTATAGTGCATAATTTTCTTGTGTGCGTAATTTCTTTCTCTCTCGTTTTCTGAAAATTACAAATTTTGGACAAAACGCATTTTGAAAGTCTGCTTCTCAATTCGGTCGCGGAAGAACTAGTAGTTCTCATTGGCTTGAAGTGAAATGGCTAAGAAACACATCAAAGTCAACACAGAAAGTCAAAATGACTTAATTTCAATTCATAATGATCAAACATTTTTTGTATGACGAAAAATTAGGACCTGCGCACAATAGAACAAATATTAGGAACAGGAATAAATATTAAGATTTCAACCTATCGGATACCAGTTACATTAGAATACGCGGTTTTTGATAGGTTAAAATCTCAATATTTATTCCTATTACTAATATTTCCTCCGTTGTGCGCAGGGCCTTAATGTCAGTAATATGATTGGTACTTAATGACGAAAAGATGACTTTATATTGATTTCATAAATTCCGTTTGCGTGAAAGTTTTCTGTAAGTGTACAACGGTACGTATCACTTTTCACCATCCAACGTGCGTCTGTCGAGATAAAAGAGCTGTTCTTTTTAGCAGAACTTTTTGCACGGTTCATCTTTTCTCTTTTTCTCTCGAATGTGAAAAATGGACCGTGCAAGAACTTTAGCTAAAAAGAACAGATTTAATTTGTATCGTAAAATTTATTTACTGTTACAGTTTTATGGATGTTTGAAATTAAATCTTGTAACAAAAATTCATCATACACCTGGGGGTTGATTCCGTATCTTCAAACAAGGTGAAAATTACACAAGTGAGCCAAATTTACTAGGTGTTGACCAATGAAATTATCAATATTCTAGTAAATTCGCTCACTTTTGTAATTTTCACCTCGTTTCAAGATACAGAATCGATTCCTTGATCTTTAATTATGACGTCAGAATGAAATTTTGACTAAAATGTATTCTTTGGATGACGGAACCAATCAGGGAGAGGAGTGGATTAATTTTGTAACTTTTTCGATAAGGTGGAAACTTGAAAAGTGAAATTTGTGTGTGTGTGCGTGCATACATAAAAATTTTCACGTTTCATCTGTAAAGAAAACGTTACAAAATCGATACCTTATAGATCTTCGTTTTCTTTAGGCTGGAATCAGACTACACATTGAAGAATGAGAATGAAGACTGAAAGATTGAAGTTTGACCAATCAGAACAAAAGAAGCCAAAATTTCTTTCTCCTTATTGGTGAAATTTCAATCTTTAATCTTCAATCTCAATTTTCAATGCATAGTCTGATTCCAGCCTTAGGTAAGCGATACCTACCTCCGGAGAAATACAAAAAGGGGGTCAATTACTGTACGATCAAAACAAGACGTGCGTACGCAATTTCCCGCGGTTTATCCGTTCTCCATGGCTGAACTTTCTGCATATTTCATCTCGCCTCTTCGTTCGCCCATCACATCGCCTCGCAAATTCGCGTCAACTCGCATTTCTAGAAAGTGTAACAAAAGGCTACAAAGAGAATAGACTTTTGTTTGCATTCACCTTTGTTTTCAGTAGAACTTGTTTTTGGTAGAACTTTGTTCTCGACGTAACGCGTAGTTGCGTTTTCAAGTTTTAACTCTGTTCGCTCAAATGCTTTATTGAGTTTATTATCGTTTCGATTGTCCTTTGTACGTATATAAACCCGCAAATACAATAGATGTAGTAAACTTAATTAAACCTATTCTACAATTGCGTAAGCATAACTGTAAGTGGTGTAGTTGCAAGAATTGACCAATCACAATAGAATATTCTCCTCATATTCTCGACTGTAATTGATTAATTCCTACAACCACTTACAACTATTTACGCAATTGTAGAATGGGTTTAAGAAATCGATCAATCGCAGTTGAATGTAAAAAAAATAATCGACTACGATTGGTCAATTCCTTAAGGAAACAGAGGATAAGAATTTCAATTTATCGGAAATCGTATTCCACAGTGCATCGTTTCTGATTGGTTCAGATTCTTATTTCCTGTGTTCCCCGTTCCTTCACAGTTCCTTTGATTAGAACTCCTTATTCCCGAGCGAGTTTGTTACGTATGTGTATTATTTTATAGTATCCTTGTTGTTCGCATAGAATATTACCCCGCAAACGCAATAGAGTAGTAAGCTTTAAGAGGATCCTAAAGTGAATATGTTTTATCAATTTTTTCAAATAAGTCTTTTTCTAACTGTCTTTACAGATTAAAAAATCTTTCTCCATAATTAAAGTATAAACGATAATGTAGTTTAAACCGGTCGGCTTTATGTCAAAAACGAAAAAAAGTGGAAAATTATAGTTTTGTTACCGACTTTTGTGAGCATCAATTGTCTTTGTTGAATATTTAATAAGCAACAAGGATAAAACGACGTTTAAAGTGTTGTAAGCGCAAAGCGAACACAGTAAAAAGGTTTGTTCGCGTCGCATACTACACATGCTTCAACATGTTCCTACCATGGGTGCTTTCCATTTGATGACACAAGTTGACACAAATCGACACAAGCGTCGTTCTATCTTTGTTGACATTCAGAGAGTGATAAAAGGTTTGTTCGCGTCGCATGCTCCAACATACTCCTACTTCCTCCAACTGTAGCTCCTACTCACTCAAACGCGCTCGTTAGAGTGAGTAGGAGCTATGGTAGGAACATGTTGAAGCACGTTGGAGTATGCGACGCGAACAAACCTAAAGATAGAATAACACTTGTGTCGACTTGTGTCATCAAATAGAAAGCACCCCATAGCTCCTACTCACTCTAACGAGCGCGTTTGAGTGAGTACGAGCTACGATTGGAGGAAGCAGGAGCATGGTGGAGCATGCGACGCTAACAAACCTAAAAGTCAATTACTACGTTTACACGGCTCTCTTTACGCCGAAATTATAACATCGATGTTATGAAACTGGCCAATCATAGCTGTTCCTCTGAAGAATGGAATGACTGTGATTGGTCAGTTTCATGACATCTATGTTATAACTTCGGCGTAAAGCGTGCCGTGTAAACGTAGTATTTGATACACTACTTAGGGTACGTTCGGG